>NW_019154132.1:6692729-6923260 GCF_002288905.1 Enhydra lutris kenyoni | reverse complement strand
CTCTCTGCCTACTTGTGATCTCTGTCAAATAAATAAATAAAATCTTAAAAAAAAAAAAAAAAAAGAAGAGTGCTTCTTGGGCCTAACCAAGAAACCATTTTCTTTGCCATTTCTAGAGGCTTTTGAAAGAATTCTCCAGATTAACTCAAGTTGCCAGTGGTCTGCATGTGTCTTATCAGGACATCTTCCTTAGAAGAACAGGAAGGGTTCTCCTAATTTCCTCCTACTGGAAGGAGCTTATTTTTCAGGAGAACTTTGTACCTCCTATCAGTGAGAATTCTTTCAGTTGCAAGTGACAAGAAACCTGATCTGAACGGGCTTCAGCCAAAAAGGAAATTATGCTGGCTGGGGTCACTTCGCAGTCCAGAGTCGATCGGGTGTGGCTTCAGGGGTGACTTGGTTCAAAACTCAAGGGATACAACCCAGGCCCAGTTGTCTTGTCTTTTCTCTCCCATGTGCTCTCCCTTTGCAAGATGACTGCCAACAGCTCTCAAGGCATGGGGCTCCTTGGTTCAAATGCAGCAGAAAAATGTGAGGACCTGTGGCTTAGTGTTCCCAGGCAGAGTCCTGTTGCATCTCACCGTCTCTGACTGCCAACCGGTAGCCCGTCCCCCAACCAGTTGTATTTCCAGAAGTCGCATACTACGCTAATTGGCTCAAACTCAGCTCCCATGAGCATTTGGCTCCCAGAGCCAAATAACTTCACCCAAAGCCAATGAGAATGGAGGACGGGCCGACCTGCAAGGGGGGATCTACGGCTGGATCTCTGCCATGACTTCTCTGTGTTATTGTCATTGAAAAGACAGACTAGGGAAGGGGTGGTGCATATGTAATTTCTAAGGAACCCTACAAATATCATCACACTTTCTTTTGGTAAAAATTTAGCCAGAAGTAAAAGTTTCCTGGGGTGCCTGGGTGGCTCAGTGGCTTAAGCCTCCGCCTTTGGCTGGGGTCATGATCTCAGGGTGCTGGGATGGAGCCCTGCATGGGGCTCTCTCCTCGGCAGGGCGCCTGCTTCCCCCCTACTCTCTGCCTGCCTCTCTGCCTACTTGTGATCTCTCTCTGTGTCAAAGAAATAAAATCCTCAAAAAAAAAAAAAAAGAAAAAAGAAAAAAAAAAAAAGAGGTAAAAATTTCCCAACTGGCATATCATCAAAATTACCAGGGGATTTAGATTTCAAAGTTTTGGGTAGCACCCACTAAGTATAATAAATCTGTTAAATTCAATCATTTTTAAGACCATCTTAGATGATTTGCAAGAGCAAATGGAGTGGGGCACTTGCCTGTTCTTGGCAGGGCCGGCTCCAGCCAGAAGTGATCTCCGTCCTTCTCTGCCCCATGTCTATACTTGTATATTCTGCCTTAAAGTGTAGTGCTTCTGTATGGGCTTTATTTCCCCTTTCAAAACAATAAACCCTTGGAGGACGGGGATCATGCTGTTCCCTGAGTCTCAAACCTTCACAGGCCGTCCTACCGTGCAGAGGAGGCACTGTATTTCTTTCTGTTGGTTGGCTCCAAGTATCAGTGAATGGAGCCCTTACACCTCCCTCTTTCTTCTCCTTCTCTTTGTTTTCGGCATTTTTCTTTTCCCCAAGATATCTGTCCTTGGAGAGCTTGAAGGAAATCCAGGCTGATGTGCCGACCAGGCCTTGAGATGTTATTTCTGCAGGGTTGCTCACAATTTAAGAAGAATTTGTTGGAAGACAGGACGCTTTAGAGCCATAATGGTAAGCAGAAGCAGAAAGACAGACCTGGGGTACAGAATTTGGGGACTCCCTCCTTTCTGAGAACACCTTTATTTCCTGCATTAGAAATATCAGAATGGGGGCGCCTGGATGGCTCAGTGGGTTAAAGCCTCTGCCTTCGGCTCAGGTCATGGTCTCGGGGTCCTGGGATCGAGCCCCGCGTCGGGCTCTCTGCTCAGCGGGGATCCTGCTTCCTCCTCTCTCTCTGTCTGCCTCTCTGCCTACTTGTGATCTCTGTCTGTCAAATGAATCAATGAAATCTTAAAAAAAAAAAAAAAAGAAACATCAGAATGTTTCCTGTAATTTCTCTATTACAAAGTGAGGGCAGAAGCACATGATGATAAAAATAGTAGAACAAAATTTAGGAAGGCAGGTAGAGACTCCGTTTTAAATAAGATAGGAAACCCAGAAATTATTAAAAAAAAAAAAAAACCAAATAGATATTTGACTACAAAAAGTTAGAAATAAATGCATGAAAAAGTATACCTTACACAACATTGATAGGTGATAGGAGAAAAAAAGTGATAATGCTTACTGCCCCAGAAGTTTACCATTTGATAAGTGTTTACAATTTGATATGAGAAAGATAACATCCCAATAGAAAAATGGGCAAGGGGTATCAGGTATACAGGGGTGGTTTATAAAAGAGGAGATGTATGAGGACATGTGTATGAGGACATGCTGACCCTCACTTCAGTCAGGGAAACAAAGGAGAAATTAACCACATGTCAGTTTTTACCCACCCAATTTGCAAAATTTGAAACAATCTATAACATCCAGAGCTGGGAGGTTTGGTGAAATGGGCATCTTATCCCTTGCCAGTGGGGGTATGCATTGCTGTAAATGTTTACCAAAATTGTTTGGAAACATCTATAAGATAAATGATGTTTACAGCCTTTGACTGAACCACTAATCCTATTTCTAGGAACCTGAGCTCAAGCTTACAAAAGGAAAATACCAGGATGTAGGACTATAGGTATAAAGATTATTTCAGCTTTATTTGAGCTGGGGGTGGGGGTAGGGAAAGACACACTGCATATCTCATCATAAAGGAATATGCATTCAAACGATGGCATATATATCATGAAACTAATAAAAAGAATAAATGAGATCTATAGATTGGGGGTGGGTGTGGCCATGATGTAGATTACATTCTATGTTAGAATACTGCTTGTATTAAAAAGTGATAGAGGAAGAGAAAGAAAACCCCTTCCATATGTGTTCATATTCCTCCATGTTTATGAGCCCCTAGACAAAGGTGTGAGGGTTAGGTACCAAATGGTTAACACTGCTAGTTCAGGGGGTGGGCTTACAGTGGGGGAAGCAGGCCTGCCTTTAATACGCAGAGTTGGGGGACCCAAGGGCAAAGGACAGAGGGAAATTTGGCCTTATCTACTCCCCAGCTCTTCACTCCAGTTCCCTGTACACCTGAAGAGGCTTTGTACACATCCATGTTGGCACACCAGCCTGCCCATTCCCCACAAGTGTTCTTGGAGTCTATAAGTGTACCCATCCTGGGCCAGGCTGCCTTTGGAAGAACAGGCCCCAGTGGAGGCTCACTCTGGTCTTGGGACAGGCTTAGAGGTTCTTGGTACCTGGACTGTGGTCTAAAAGGAGTCACAGACTCCCATGTGGGCATGCGTCCTTGGTCCTGAAGACTCCTGTTTCATTAGTAAGGCTTAGGTTTCTAAAGCAGAAGGCTGGAACTGGGGTCCTAGTTGCCCATGTCTAAGGGGGTGGGTATAGAGAAGTGGAGGAGATGATTAAATATTCTTCTTTATGTATCTCTAAATTAGTGACTCATTACAATAAACATTCAGGAATTAAAAAAAATTTAAATATATCCCCTTAAACATTTTAAAGTGAAAACTGAGAACCTAACAGGGAAAAAGACACCCAGCTAAATTAATCTCTAATGGGAAAATGTCAGACACCATTGGGAGCACATGGATAGGAGAAACAGCTGAGAACATCTACCACTTCCTCATGCCTCCTCACTCCATCTTGCCATTGTTGTTTTGCTATAAAGTCAAGGGGCAGGCAGGTATGGGGTCAAGTGCATATACCTACAGACACATTTTTTGAGGAGATTTATCCACCCATCAAATATTTACCAAGGGCCCCTTATGTGTCAGGAATTGTTTCAGGTGCTGGGAAAATAGCAAAGAATAAAATAGTAAAAATCCCTTCCCTCATGGAGATAGACATGAAACAAGATAAAGGCATAAAAGTAAAGGTGTGTTAGAAGGTGCTAAAAATAAAGTCAGGACAGAGTGAGGGATGAGGGACTCCAGTTTTAGATGGTGTGACCAGGCAGGTCTTACCTGGGAAAAGATGTAAATCCCAATCGGGAGGAAATGAGGGAACCAGGTTGAGAAGGGAAACCAGGTGAAGTGACAGGTTTGTGCAGCTCACTTTTCCCTCCCCTGGAATTGATCCAAAGACAAACCAGACATGGAGCGATGTGGAGGAAACTCACATGCATATTGTAAAGTAGAAGAAGCCAGGCTAAACGACTAGATACTGTGCAACTGTAGTGATGGGACATTCTGCAGAAGGCAAACCTATAGGCACAAAAAGATCAGTGGTTGCAGGGGAGAGTGGTGGAGGGACTTGGCTGAGCACCGGGGACTCTTTTTTTTTTTTTTTAAAGATTTTATTTATTTATTTGACAGAGATCACAAGTAGGCAGAGAGGCAGGCAGAGAGAGAGGAAGGGACGCAGGCTCCCCCACCGAGCAGAGAGCCCGATGCAGGGCTCGATCCCAGGACCCTGGGATCATGACCTGAGCCGAAGGCAGAGGCTTAACCCACTGAGCCACCAGGCGCCCCCATAGGGGACTTTTTAAGGTGGTAAAGTTCTTCTATATGATTATGCCACCTTGGCTGCATGCCATCACGCACTTGCCAACACCTATAGAACTATACAGCACAACGATCGAACCTCAACCTATGGGAAGTAAACAAAATTTTTTTAGAAGGTCAGAGGATCCCAGGGAGGAACTCAGACTGTGCCGAGAGATTCTAACTGTAATAAAAATGTATGAAACGGCCTTGTTAGGGGAAAGGTGCTGACCTAAGCATTACTGGAGGAGCAGAATCTGTAAGACTAAAGGCAAGAGGAACTGTGCTAAGCACTGGACACTAATTGATGTTATTTCCCGTAACACTGTGGGCTCATGATTCTCTCTCTCTCTCCCTCTCCTTTTTTTTTTTTTTTTTTTTTTTTTTTGAGAGGAAGAGAGAATGTGAGCGGGGTGTGGAGGAGAGACAGATGGAGAGAGAGAATCCAAGCAGGCTTCACGTCCAGTGTGGAGCCCAATGTGGGGCTTGATCTCACAGTCCTGAGTCAATGACCTGAGCCAAAATCAGGAGTTAACACTTAATCGACGGAGGCACCCAGGTGTCCCTACTATGATGCTTATATCTGCATATACCAGAATGGAACATTAAATAAAAGAATGGTGGACAGCGGGAGCCAGGTTTCTTACTATGGAAATGGGTATTTACAAATTAGCGGGGGAGGAGGCAAAAATGGGTCTATTTTTCCATAGGCCAGAGTTGCAGACATCCATAAAAAATCATGTTTTACTTAACATTGATATAGATGGTTACATATGGAAATATTCATAGATGTGTGTATAAATGTGGGTTGGTATAACCACAGATATTTCTTTGGGCTGTCCTCTGACAGGGCCAAAAACAGAAAAGGAGGGGAAAAAAAGATACTCTGGTTTCAGTGAGTACACTTAGGTCCCCTATCTTGATTTCTAATACCGTCCTCTAATTAAAGCAACCAGGACTTTTTGGAGAGTGGGGACTGGGGTAAGAAATATACAAGATGAGCACTTTCTAATGCCAGAAAGTAAAGAAGGCCCCCTCCCTTCTCTGTTCCCCACCAAAATGAGGGGGTATGTCTGAGGGTACAGACACCAAGCAAAAGAGCTCTCGGTGGCTAAATCTGGAACAATTTGAGCAATGCTAAAGTAGTACTGGGTTAAACCCCAAATTATAATATAAATATTCATAAGTCCATCCTAATATAAATAAATAATTTAATAAATTAGTAAGTAGGGTGGATAGACAAATCTCCATGCATAAGCATTCCAAATACTTGTACAATTTATCCTCAAGGAGGTGGAGCAAGGACCCCCAAGGAAGGACCAGCTTCCTTCCAAAGAGTAGGTAGGGTGTGGGAAAAAAGACGTGATAGTGAATTGTTGGAGTCTGCCAGAGGTGGGTTGCAAGGACACACCTAGGATTTAAGGAGCCTTTTCCTTGGTGCGGGTAGTAGAGTCCTATCAACCTCAGGTCTATAGGTCCCTGATACACGTGTGGTCTGGTTGTGGCAGGGCTGAGGTGTGATCTGAGGCCCTAGGCAAGTAAGGGTGCCAGGGACTGTGGTTTTTGTGCCCAGAGGCGCAGGTGGGGTTTGGAGGGAGCCCTACTCTGGCCTGAGGTAGGAGGAGTAAACAGTGGCTGGGGACAGAGAATCCTGTGGCAGGAGTAAACAGTGGCTGGGGACAGAGAATCCTGTGGCAGCTAGCATTCTTAAGCTGGCTCTCCCTTCTAGGACATGTCTAAGACAACCTCCTTCTGAAGGGTAGGGTATGGAAAAAGGAGGAAGCATCACTTGACTGTGGAGAAACCGGACAGGGATGGCCTCAGCCAGGTGGTCAAGGTCAGTGTCAACAGACTTAAGTTATGTTGATGGTACGTAATGACAATGATGCTTGACCTCTGTGCTCTTCCTCTCACCCAAACCAGAATCCCATTCTAATCATGAGAAAAATATCGGACACACACAACCGAGGGACATTCTACAAAATACTGAATCAGCACTCCTCCAAACCATCAAGGTCATCCAAAAAAAAAGGAAAGTCTGAGAAACCATTACAGCCAAGAGAACCCTAAGGAGACAGGATCACAAGATGTAATGTGGGATCTGGGGGATGGGTTGGGGGAGGATAAAAACTGAGGGAAACTTAGGAAATCTGAATAAAGTGTGGGTTTTCCCGCATAACAACGTATCAATATTATTGGTTCATTAATTGTAACAAACGTACCATACTGACGTAAGATGTTAATAATGGGAGAAACTGGTATCAGGTGTATGGGGATGCTGTATGATCTTCTCTAATTTTCTGTAAATCTAAAACTGTTCTAAAAGTTAAAGTCTATTATATATATATACATATAAATTTAAAGATTTTATGTTTAATTTAGAGAGAGAAAAAGAGTATAAGCAGGAGGGGTAGAGGGAGAGGGAGAGAGAGTCTCAAGCAGGCTCCAGGCTGAGCAGGGAGCTGGATGTGGGGCTTGATCCCATGACCCGGAGATCACTACCTGAGCCGAAACCAAGAGTCGGATGCTCAGCAGACAGCACCACTGAGGCCCTCCTCTGCCATATATATTTTTAAAACCTTGTAAAATTACAATCATAACTTTTAAACCCTGCTTTTGTTCAAGGGAAATGTAGCTATGAGCTTTTGGACACATGGGCACCAGAAGGACATTGTTAGCATTTGAAATCCGGTGCCTGGAGCCCTTCGCAAGTCATTCTGTGGCTTTGGAAGGCTATAGAACAAGATGGGGCTCCCAGAACATGAGTGATCTCAAAACAAGCCCTGAGTACCTCTCCTAGGACCCCCATACTTCCATAACGGAGTTCTCTGCTTCCAAGAAAGCACGAATTCCCTGACAAGGAACGGCTCGCCCAATCCTTCTGGAGGTGGGTATTTACTAATAAGGTACAGGGCCACCTTGTATTTGGGGGCAGTTACCTGGGATTGTGTAAAGTTCCAAGTTTGTTATATCAGAGCTGGCCTTTGAACACTAAAGAACTCCAGCGGCTTTGGATCGTTTTAGTTTCTATCTCCCAGGGGACACTGTCAATAATTTACATCGCACAGCCCTGGGTTATCTAATAACTCTGGATTTTCTGCTCTAAGGGAGGCAAATAGAAAAGTAGCTCTTTGTTTTTTAAAGGGGGAAAAAGAAATCACCGCTCCTCTCGGCTGGGGGTGGTCGGGGTGCAGAAGCTGGCTCTGGCCAGGCTCAGGAGGGTGCCTTCTCGAGGAGTGGGTAGAGAGGAGGATGGAGACAGGAGTATGTGGGAGAGCCGGCCTGGGTTGGAGAGGTGCTGGATTTCCCCGTCTTCTGAGGGAATCGCTCCTTGCACAGATGGCGGGAAAAGTGAAGAGAGGATCCCCTGACAGCTAAGGCACAATCCTTCACGCCTTCCCCAAGGCAGTTTCTGAAGGAGTGGAGCTTGTTTGCCTTTAAAAAGGAACTGGAGATGCTCTGAGCGTTTTGAGTGACTCATACCAGTCTGGTATATTTGTAAATATCATTGCTTGGACAGATTTAAACAGGAAGCCTGGAAAGTCTGTTTCCCCGACACATCAGCCTAGTGGTTGAGTTCTGCTTCTGGGGAAGAGCAAAAGATGCACTGATTTCCAGAGTCATTCAAGGTGCGACCCCAGAACCATCCACATTGGCCATGTAGGAGGGGCCCTGCTGAACTGCGGTGAATTACAAAGAGAGTTCTCTCTCTCGTGGGTGGAAGGCCGCCACCTCTGTGCAGCCCCCCTTCTGGAATCTCAACATTCCCCCTCACCCCATCCCATGATGCTCGGGCCATTTTTAAACCTCAGGGTGCTTCTAGAGGCCTTCTTGCTGCCAAAATGAAATGTGAGCCAATGTTTCGAAGCCATAACTAGAAATGCCTCAAATGAAGTTATGCAGCCAGCCGTATTTTGCTTTCTTACCTTTCAAGCAAGGCTTGCCCTGTTCATCTGCTTTGTATATACAGGACACGGGTTATTCGCGTTGAGTTTTCCCGCCTCTTCCTGGTTCCTTAACAGGTTTCTAAGCTCCAGTAGGTGGTCGGTAAGTCAGACCTATCATTTTGGGGAGCTGTCTGGTAGAGCGGAGGTGGGCAGGGTGTGGGCTGGGGTCTGGGCGGGAGGCACTTTAGAGACCTCCGGGTCCGTGGGGCCTGAGTGGCAGGCTAGGCAGCAAGGCAGCCTGGGGGTGGGGGCGGGGGGACAACAAGAAATGAAGGAGTCTATTGCAAAGGCTTTTCTTTCCCTCTCACCTGTTTCTTCCCAAGTGTGAACATGTTTTATGTTATACTGCGAGTGAGGCAAAGTTGTGGTTTCTCCTAATTCCTTGTGTGATTTCCAGACACGACAGTCCTTCTTCTGGCAGGCTGAGTTACCTTCCCCTGGGAGAGCCTTGGATTGAACCGATTCCCTTTAGAAAGGGAACTGAACGTGGAAGAGAGAGAGAGGAAAACAGACACCCGTGGAAAAACACCCACGTGTCGGGGGGGATGCGTGGCTGTGGACATGCTGTGTTTCCACCTGGAGTCATGTTTGAAGGCAACGAGTTAGAGAGCAAACAAGGACGGGGTTTTCCTCTTTCTCCTCTCTTCCCTTCCTCCGTCTCTCCCTCTCTCCTCTTTTCATTAGAAGAATTGGATGTTTGCCCACGCAGACAAAGCTGGCTTAGGGAGGAAAATCTCAGGGAGGAAGCAGTGTGAGGAGACTGGAAATAGCAAGAATCCGGACACGCTTTGCCTTCTAGCCCTGAACTGGGAGAGGAAGAAGCAGTTCTCGTGGCCGTGGCCAGGGTCCCGCCGGGTTGGCGGGGGTGGGGTGGGCACGGAGGGCCACCTGCCCCTCTGGCTCTCCGTGGCCCCAGTAGAAGGACAGGAGTCCCGGAGTGGTCCCGCCACAGGGCAGCTGTACGAGGGCACCCTGCCCCCCCTCCCCGTCTGCCAGAGCACAGGCCTCCTCTGTTAGGAATTAGGTGGAACATATGGATGTAGGACGCTGTTGGCTTTTTCCAGACACAAGGCCACTTTCCAGCCTGAGAAGCAGCTTGGAGGAAGAAGGGTAATAAGATAGAGTCCCAGCTGGACCTGAGGGCTTTTCTCTCCTGCCCTTCCTCTGCCTCCTTCTCCCTCCACCTCCTCACCCCCGCATCTACTTCCGGTTTACCCCCCCCCCCCCCCCCCCCCGTCTTTACCGGTCCTCCCCTTCTTTTCCTGGTTCCCTTGGCTCTTTTGTTCTTCCACTTTGTGCCTTTCTCTCATTCCTTTAGCGTCTTGACTTTCTCCTCCGTGTATTTCGTGCTTCTTCCCGTTTATCCCGAGTTTGGGTTTGACCCCTCTGTCAGCTGAAGTGGATTGTGGATTCTCATGGAGAGAAAAATGCAGGCTGTGTCACTGAAAGCCGGGGCCTGCCTTTATGATGCCACGGAAAGGCGGTGGCGTTTGATCATAGAAAAGGAATGCCTGCTTCCATTGACTGAGGCCTGTTTTGAGTGTTTCTAACAGCCTGGCTGAGCAGCATGAGGGTTTCTGTGTTACGGAGGGGGAGACCCAGGCTGACACTTACCAGTCTTGCACAAGGTCATCTTGCATGTCAGAGGGTGGCATTGAACCCAATTCTGTCTAATTTTGAAGTCCCCCTTGCTTTATACAGCCGTGAGGGTCACGGCTAAAGTGGCCATGCGTGCTCGGGAAGGGATGTGTTTGTTGCTCAGCTCAAACGTCTAAAGCAACTGGCTCCGATGTGGGCATTACTGGGCATCAGCCTCGGGACCCCACTCCAGAGTCTTCCATTAGGATCTGGGGGCAGACCTGAGAAGGGGCATGTCTAACAAGTTCCCAGGTGATGCTGAAGCCATGGGCTTGGTGACTGCCCTTAGAGACCCACTGGTCTGAAAGGTTTTGGCTTTAGAATTAGGTGACTGGTCAGAACTCAAGCCCAGAGGGCAGGAAACATTTTCTAGGTCCTGACGTGAGTGCAAGGTGGGTACAAATGAAAGTATTCAGTGAGCTGAACACTGTCTCATTTCACAAGGGCTGGAGAGTACCTTCCAAAAATATTCACAATATAAAACCGATTGAGTTGAAGAAATTAAATCAAGGAAACATGAAGGCAGGAGTTCAGAACAGGTGGCTGGGATCCAAGAAGGATAATCTTTCCTCTTTGTTGGCAGAGCTAAATGCACTTCCCTTATTTTCCTGGTCGATGGTATCCCGTTTTCATTGGGGGAGGAGACACCTGAATTTTACCCTTTGAATAAAATTCTTCTTTTCCCAAACTGCCTTCTAGAGAGGGTCATCTTCTCACTCATACAGTTTAGAAGTTATGAACTGATTGATGTTTATCTTTTTTTGTGACCTGATACTTGGCAAAATGGCAACTGTGAAATATAGATTAGTTGAGCAACTGTATTTTTTGGGTATCTGTTGCTTATTTTCCACAGAAAAGAGAGCTAAGAGATGTAATAGGGAGACCCACAAGAAAGCTGGAAGAGGATTCCTATTTTCAAGGTACTTACAATCTAGCTTGGAGAAAAAGATATACATCTAAACAGCAGGAGATGAACTGGGTCTTTTTTTTTTTTTTTAAGATTTTATTTATTTATTTGACAGACAGAGATCACAAGTAGGCAGAGAGGTAGAGAGAGGAGGAAACAGGCTCCCTGCTGAGCAGAGAGCCTGATGCGGGGCTCGATCCCAGGACCCTGGGATCATGACCTGAGCTGAAGGCAGAGGCTTTAACCCACTGAGCCACCCAGGCACCCCCAAACTGTGTCTTTTAACAGAGGTCAACAATTCTGAAGGTAGCAATTCACAGAAAGGAAAGCTCAGGGTAGGCTGATGTGGGCACAAAAGAATGAAACTTAATTTGACAAAATCTAAGAGAGAGAGATAACCAGGATAAAAATTGAGACCATTTTCAAGAGTTCTAGATATAGAAGTTAGCACAACTTCGTATAAACAAAACACCCAATGACTTCATTGGCCATATAGATGGCTTTAGGGTGTTAGAAAAGGTTGCTGAGTGACAGATTTGCCACTTAGTACCCCGTGGCCTTCCAGCTGTCCTTTGACCTCTTTAAGTTTTGGTTTCTGCAAAAATAAAAAATGCGGATTTCTAGTATCTGTACCCGCTGAGCCCCAGCTAGGAAAACAGCAAGCCGTATTTGAAGGTCAAGGGCCTTTAAATGGGGATTTAGGAGCTTCAAAACCATAGGGCAGATTGGGAGAAGGGAAGCTGGGAGAGGACCACCAGCTTCCAGCGGAGTCACGGAGCTGCTCTTTCCACCCCGAGGCCGGGGAACCGTCTAGAGGCACCCAGCCCACCCCGGGCGCAGTGTCCTCTGGCCCCAGCAGAAGCTGGGGCTTGCGATGCCCAGCAGGTGGCTGCGGCTCGGGGAAGAACGCTTTCCATCTCTCTCCTGCCTTCCAAATCTTGCACAAGGGCACCGTCTTGGCAGAAACTACACTGGAATCCGGTTGTCGAGGTAGTTGAGAAAGTGCAGGTCTCAGGCTTCCAGGCCGGAGAACGCAGGAAAGGGCTCTGAAGCGGGTCGGGCGGAGAACCCTTGCCTGGGGACGCTCCTGGGCCCACGGGCTGAAAGGGTCATTGAGAGCTTGGGTTACCGCCCATCAGTGGGTTGTAGAATCAGGTTAGAGGGCTGTGACCGGCACTTCTAAAAAACTCAGATGGATAAAATAGACAATAACCCAGTGCATTGCACAGGGTAAGGTGTGAGCATGTGCACGAGTGTGTGTGTGTGTGTGTGTGTTCGCGCATACGCCCGACACACTGGGTTATGATGTATAAAGGTCGAAAAGGTTTGAAAGCCACAGAATAAAGAATCAGTGACACGAAATGACTTGTGCATTTGGGAAATTGTAAAGCATAAAGCAAATATGAATTAATGGCCCATTGAGGCCCGTGTTCCCTTTTGACTCAGTCTGGGTGTGTCCTCTCTGTGGTGTTCAACCTGTCTACCCCGGCGGGTACATTCAGGACTCCCCCACAGTTGTGGAAGCCTGTGGAGTAAAACCACCAATGGGGCCAGAATGTGGAGATTAAAATGTTAAAAAGGAAAAGAAAATAAAATCTGGCCTTGGTGTTTGATTTCCTGAAGGCCCAGCCTAACTTTCCCGATTAAAGGCGTGTTTAGTCAGCAAAAACGGGGGTGGGTGTTTAGCTGGGAAGAAAAAAAGCCATGGGACATGGGGAATAGCTTTTAATTTTTTTTTTTAAGATTTTATTTATTTATTTGACAGACAGAGATCACAAGTAGGCAGAGAGGCAGTCATGGGGAGGGGGGGAAGCAGGCTCCCCGCTGAGCAGAGAGCCTGATGCAGGGCTCGATCCCAGGACCCTGAGATCATGACCTGAGCTGAAGGCAGAGGCTTTAACCCACTGAGCCACCCAGGCGCCCCAGGGGAATAGCTTTTAAAATGTATCCTGAACACCTTATGCATCATCACAGAGCCCATTTGCAGATTGGATGATATCCGCATTTAGATGGCCTCTTCCTCGGATACCCTCGTTACCAGCATCTGGAAGCGGAAATGATACTCCGGACTCAGGTTCATGCCTCCGCGAAAGCAGGCTTTGAAATTTTATTAACTGAAAACCCATTGTCTGCTCCTTCCTCATAGACCACATTATTTCAAGGAGTCTCATATCTTTGGGAATGGGTTGGATTTCGTTTTGCTCAAGGGTAAATGAAATTTTAAACTGGGTACAAACTTAATCATTTTATTTTTTTTTCTGGTTTAGAAATTCCTCCTTATCTCTCCTTCCCTGAACTCGCTCCTTTCTTAATTGCTTGTAAGAGGCAACCCATGATAGGGTAACTGGTTTTTCTTGGAATAGCAAATACATAATAAAAAGAGCACCATTTACTCCTAACAATTTACTGGTTGTTCTCTGAGCCCCCTGGGAGGTGGGTGAATGTTGTTCCTCTTCTCTTTATAGCAAAGGATGTATGACAAGGTGATAGGATCCAGGTCAGTGCCAAGTAGGAATTCAAAACCCAGACATGTTTGCTCTATAGAGAACGGTATTTTCTGCCTCCGCACCAGCTCAGGTGAACGGAGAGCTGCTATCAGCCCAGGGCTATGCTTATCTAAGTGTACCTATATGGTTTTTCTCTGCTGTGTTTGTCCCTGGGCAGCAGGGAGGCCAGGAAATGAGACCGGGCTCTCTTTGCCACCCAGGAGGGCTGGAAAATCAGGAAGGGGGACGCAGATTGAAGGGCTGTGGGTGGTGGGCTGGGGATTATTTGGGGGAGGGCTTGAGACGGTATAAAAATAATGGCGAACAGTGAGAAAAAGTTCAGGAAGCATGAAGAGTCATTAAAAACGTCCAAAAACTTCTCCTGAATATTTGTGTGGGACTAGAATATAAACCAGGAAAGAGAGATTCTGATCAAAATAGATTTGATCAGAATATCCTGTACTCTGCATAGTTGTAGGGGCTGTTGAGAGTGAATTTAAGGCTTTGAGGGACTAGAGAAAAATGATGTTAAATTCAGAGTGTCTTTTGAAATGAGAGTTAAAGAGGATCAAGGAGTGAAATCCCCTTTGCTGATAACATTTCAGAGTCTATACTAAATGCACAGCCTTTCCTCTTTCCTCCCTCCTTGCTCTCCTTTCCTCCATCCCTCCCTTTTCTCCATCCCTCCCACCCCTCCTTCCTTTATTTTTTTTTTTAAGATTTATTTATTTATTTTAGAGAGAGACTGTGTGGTGCGGAGGG
The DNA here is from genome assembly GCF_002288905.1 of Enhydra lutris kenyoni. Classification (NCBI taxonomy): domain Eukaryota; kingdom Metazoa; phylum Chordata; class Mammalia; order Carnivora; family Mustelidae; genus Enhydra; species Enhydra lutris. The sequence goes on along the minus strand of NW_019154132.1, from coordinate 6,908,933 downwards.
GCAGAGGGAGAGAGAGAGAATCTCACGCAGATTCCCCGCTGAGCACGGATCCCTGAGATCAAGACCTGAGCCCAAGTCAAGCGTCGGCCTCTAAACGGACTGAGCCACCAAGGCGGCCCTCCCCTCCTTCCTTTCTTAAAAAATAATCTCTCCCAACAGTTTTATGGTTGTTCCTACTTTAAAGATGAAATTTCACGTTCCAAGAAATTAAGTAGCTTGCCCAAGTTTGTACAACTAAATGAAAAAGGAAGATTCCAATTGACCTTCCCCTAACTCCCAAACCCATGCTCTTTCCAAAACACGGCTACACTCCCTCTCTTCCAGAAAATGGAATGGAAAATGTCTGTGGAAACCTGATCACGGTTCCAAGCTGTATTATACAGTGAGACCGTGCATACGTTATCTTCGTGTGTGCGCTCTGTGCCCCAGATTTTCATGAAAGGTGCTCTCTCCGTAGCTGGCTGTATGTTCCAAGAAGAGGATTTTGTGGGGTTGCAGCCCTACAGAACCGAGGAGGAAAGGGCACCCTCTGAAGGGCACCATCCTCAGGATAGAAATTCCTTGGCCATTGAGAGTCATCACTGCAAACGCCAGATGGTCCTGGGGTTCAGTGGTTAATTTCTCTTGAGTTTCCTGTAGGCAGATGCTGCATGATTTAGGCTGGGGCTCACCAGGGCCAGACTGTATGATTTGCAGAGCCCAGTGTCAAATGTAAAGGCGGGGCCCCTTATGAAAATTTTATTAAGGACTTCAATACGGTGAAGGCAGAGTGTTCCGTATGTGCACAGAGTTCTGAGTGTGTGGTTGCACAGGAAGCTGACTGTGGAACCCACCCACATAACGTGGTCCAATAAGACAGTCACCGAAGGTGGCCATCCTTTGTGTGTTATGTCAAGGTTACTCACACAAACACACCTAGGGGCGGGGTGGGTGGAAGGGAGATTCTATGAAAAAGCAAGCTGACAAGAGCGGCTATCGTAAACTCACTTGCTGGTTCTTTCATTCATGAGGTCATTCATTTGAAAGGCCCTTAAGGACCCCTAACTGTATTCCAGGCAGCACACTTGGTGTGGGGGATGTGAACGTTTCACTTGAAGCACGACATGTGTGTAAAGTACATCATGTCTTTGGTTTACGTGTGTGTTGATGCCGTGTGTGAAATAGACAGAATGGGGTTTGTACAGTAGACACCATTGTGAGACTTACCCTTCCGCTCGGCAAACCCCTCCCCCTCCACGTTGCTGTCCACAGTGGCTCTAAGCTGCACGTCGTGCTCCATAGAATTCTCCACCATGTCTTAAAATCCATCTTTCTTGAGATGGTCACTGTTTTTGGTCTCCATTTCCCCGGGACACAAGCCGCTGGTGAGGAGTGGTCTCCTGTAGCTCCCCTGATGACCTGGGTGAGAATTGTCTTAAGACCTAAATCTTTTTTTTTTTTTTTAAGATTTTATTTATTTATTTGACAGACAAAGATTACAAGTAGGCAGAGAGGCAGGCAGAGAGAGAGAGAGAGAGGGAAGCAGGCTCCCTGCTGAGCAGAGAGCCCGACGTGGGACTCGATCCCAGGACTCTGAGATCATGACCTGAGCCGAAGGCAGAGGCTTAACCCACTGAGCCACCCACGTGCCCCAAGGCCCAAGTCTTTCCTGGTGGTAAGAATCACTTTGTGTGGAGATGGGGGCGGGGGACGTCACTCATTGGGATGCAGATTCTTGGGCTCTTCTTCTGGGGAGTCTCACTCAGTAGGCTTGAAGGGGCCCTGGAAACCTCAGGTTTAACAAATGCCCCAGATGATTCTTATTATCAGGTACAGGTGGGAGAAAGCCAGTTGACACTATATGCCCTAAATAGGGTCCCTGGGCCAAGGGCACACATGTTCTCAATGTCAATCTTCTGAAAGACTGGTCCATTTCGACATCCCCATCCATGGACTCCTGGTTTCCTCTCTGGTCAGTTCTCATTTATGACTCCTTGCTTTTTACTTGACTAATTCTCCTTTATCTGTTTGATTGAAGGCATGATGCTTATTTCTAAGTTCTCTTTGCCCTGGTCGTTACTGTGAATTCAGCTAGCACTGACTGTTCAGTGTTTTCTTTGATCGCAGACATGCTCTCTGGTTGTCACTCCCTTTCACTTTGTGCTCTTGTGGGATATCAGGTGCCTTGTCTGGAACCTCCCGGGAAGGTCTTTAGCTCAGACCCTAGATTGTGCCACTCCTGGATCTTAGAGAAACTGAGAGAACATGTGTGTGTGTGTCTAACTTGAGGGAGTGGTGGTGGGTATGGGGGAGCCGGGGGGAAAGCCTGAGAGAGAGAGAAATAGAGAGTCTGAGTTAATTAAGATTTATCCTTCTTATACCTCCACCTGGGAGGTCTTTTTCGGATGTAACCACCTAATGCTTAGGCTGTGTTAGGGGGTTGGGGAGGGGAGGCTTTTTTGATGCAATTTTGGAAGCATCCTATGGTTCTAGCAGTGTCCTGATATGTCTGTTGTCTGTGGCCAGGCCTGGGGTAGCTGATTTTTGGTCCCCAGGAGTGGTGACAATGTGGGCAGTGACACAGCTGGGACTTGTGAAGGACAGAAGGCAGCATAGATGGAAGACTTTGCATTTCTGTATCCCTGTCCCTGTCCCTCTCATTTGCCTGTCATGCTGTGCACCCATCTCTCTCTCCTTTCCCACAGGACTGGGGGCGGGGGAGGGCAGGGATATCAGTTTCTCTGGTCTTTCAAGCTTCCTGGGCCATCTCCATAGCCAAGCCCCCAGAAGGCAGCAACCTTAGTACTGAACCCATTTTCAGTTTCAGTCTGTTTTCCGGGCTAGTGCTGCTCTGTTCAGTGTGCCCAGGGAGAGGGTCTTACTGGCCTGGCCTAGGCCATGGGGCCATCCCTGGGCCATCTTGACTGACTGACAGGTAGAGCAAGATGAACGAAATTCCTGAGGGAGGGGAAAGTAGGTGATGCCAAGATGTTCCCACAATCTAGACATTTGCCTTTTATGGGGGATGTTAGAAAAAGTTCACGCAGCTAATTAGGAGAGCTTCAAACCAGTGATTTCATTCACATGGCCATCCACTGTGCTCACACTGCTGTTTCACCAAGGGCAATCTTGTTTTGAGACAGTATGAGCACTTGGTGTAGTTCATGCTTAACATCCATGCCAATAGCCCTCCCATGTCCTATAACCCTTGTTTGGTGTGTGATCCTTGCTCTGACCTTGCTCAAGTTTAGGAGAAGCTGATATTCAAAGGCACTGGCCCATACGCCCAAACACCAGCTTCTCATAGTGGCAGTTAAACTAGGTGAGCTCAATTAGAATTCCCGTTGACTCTGACATTGTACGATGATTTGGGGAGACCTTGCTTATAACGTTTCTGATTTTGAATTATCAAGTGTTCTAAGCATGGTGTCTACCAAAGATGAAGTTGAAGAAAGCTCTCAGGAAGCAGCATACACAGATCTGGGGTTAGGGCCCCAGGCTTTGGGGTCGGACATTCTGGGTGTTCAAGTCAAGGCTCCGTCAGTGTATTTTCTGTGTTACCCTAGGCAAGTTCCTTAATCCCACCGTGCCAAATAAATTTTATATTAGATCCCATATTTATAGAGTCCATAGTCGTTGCACACATGTAGACTATGTAATCATTACGATGCAGATCATATTTAATATATCAATTATGCACCTTAAAATAAAAAGAAAAATTTGTTTTCTGCTTTTATCTTTAAAATATCAATGCTGTTGGTTTTCTCACTGCTCAAGAAAAGTTATACAGCCCTGATGTGACTTTCCCAGGAAAAGAAAAATAACTTTGAGCCTTGAGCTTTCCTGGGACTATGTGATATCTCCCTTTTCCCTCTTTAAAAACAGTGGCTGTAACTAAACCACTCTTGTTCCAGTGGAAACTCTACACAGAATGCAAAAAAGTAACATGGACAAAAGCAATGCAGTGAAAACACCCAGGCAGGTTCAATCAGCATTGATTGTCAGAAACTCATTTGTTTTTACGGCATTATTAATATACTTCCACAGATAACAGAATTTGTGTGTTTTAAGTTTTTATTTAAGTAAAAAAAAAAAAAAAACACTCAACATGGACTCAGCCTGAACTCACGACCCCGAGATTGAGAGTGTCATGCTCCTCTGACTGAGCCAGCGAGGTGCCCTGGATAACCAGAATTTTGGAACACGATTTGAAAACCTTTACAGCATAAGGCAGTCAATTAAAAAAAAGAAAAAAGCTGTAGTCTCTGTAAAATACACACATAACAACATATGCATGTGTACATTCACACACACACATGAACTTGGCAAAGCACCATGGAGCCGTGCTGATGTTTTGTCCTATTGAGTTGCTGTAGTTCGATAGAGTTAGCCAAGAGAAGACTTTTCTCCCCTTTGTTTAATAATGTCCCACAGTTGTTTGAAGGCCTTTTCAATCCCTTTCCTGTTTTGAAAGCACCTCGTGTTCCCATGTGATGTAGCCCTGGGATATCCTTCAAGTTCATCACTCTGGATAACAAAGACAAGTGTGTTAGGCAAAAGCCAAGGGGTGGTTGTTGAGGGAGGTGGGTTGGGCCCTCATGACGTTTCTGCCTTGCTCAATAAAAGCCTTCACCAGGCCGTGAGGGCCCAGTTTTGGGACCTCAACCATCTCATTATGCTCCAGTGACTTCTAGCTCTCAGTGTCCACATCCCTCCCCGAGGCTTTTGCTGGCACGGGAGAAGGTCACTCTGTCCTCACACTCAAGGCAAGTTGGAAGTGCCATCGAATTAATACCACTTAGGAATGGCCCTCAGCCAAGGACTCCCAAGAGTTGACGTGAACCCTAGCTCGCTTGATCCTCGTGTGGAATGATTTTGTGGTGTGTAGTTCATGCCGTCTCCAGGGTTACCTTTCAGAATCAGCCATGGCAGTAGCTGGCTCATGAGGCATATTCAGGGTGTCCCTCCTCTCGCTGCATCACTTCCCTGTCCCCCCGTTGGGGTGGCTTTCATTTCCCAAGTAACCTACTTGCTCTGTAATCCTTATTTGAGGGGTAGCTCTTGGCAGGGGCGGGGGGTGTGCAGTGGGAGGAGCCAAAACAAAATGCCATTTTTAGCTTCACTTGCCTCTTTATACCTTCTTCCACTCATCACTCTTTCAAACTCTAAGCTTGGGCTCTTGCTAGCCCTGTGGGTACAATATGAGCCTGTCCCTCTAGCCTATGGTTGATTGGACTGGGGAGGGAGAACAGCGGAGCCAGTCGGAGTCCCTTCCCTAGGAGTCTGGGGATTGGTAGGGATGGGTGGTAGTCGAGTCAGGGTGGTGGGGGGAGAGAGAGAGACAGAGACAGAGAAAGAAAGAGAGAGATTGAATGAATGAATCTTCCCCCAGGCAGGGACTGAAGCGCGCACACTTGGGAGCCATGAACGCATTCTGCATATATCCATTCTGGGGAGCTGAGACAGCTCGACTGGTCTGCAGAGAGAAAAATGAAGCAGGTGTGCAAGGGAAGGCATAGGTGAGAGACACACAAAAAAAATACCGCTGTGGTTTTGGCAACCGTCCCATTTCTGGTTTCAATCTTTTCAGAGGCATGGCTCCATTTCTGCTTTGACAAGATACCTTTTTTAATGTTTATTTATTTATTTATTTAGGAAAAAATGCTCCCTTTTTGTTTAAGCTAGGATGAGTTGGCTTCTTTTGCTGGAAGCCAGAACATCAATGAATGCACATTTTATATCATAAGTCACTCCTATTAAAAATAGTGTTTTTATGGCTTTTGCCACCTCAGCCCTGGAATGAAGATATTTTATTGTATATTGGTTTATCCCCTTTCCTTAGGAGACGTGTTAGCAAAAGAAAGAGGTAATTTCCTCTCCCCTGTAAGGAAAACCCAGGGGCCTCCTTCTGTGGAGTTCTTGTGTTCTTGGCTCTCCCGATACCTGAAGACAATTCCCTCTCACGTCCTGAGATCTTGCAAGATGCTGGATTTCCTGAAGAGGTGTAGGCTGTGTGGGGGGGGTGCCATGTGGGCATGGAGGTTAGGACCTAGAGATACAAGCCTGGGAAGAGGACCACAGGATTCATGGGCTCCTGGACCACCCTTGCTGTCCTCGATAGCGCTTCTGAGAACCTGTGGTGTCATTAACAGTGAGGTTGGCCACCAGGCCCCGTGGCCTTGGGAACCTCGGTAAAGGAAAGGGAAATGGTGAGAAGACATCTTTTGCAGCCTGCTGGGGGTGCAGAGCATGCCATATGGGAGAACCAGCCCCTAGCAGGGGCACTGAGGCACGAAGAAGAAATAGTGACCATTCAGGACTGAAGAAAAGGTTCTTCTCCATTTCCTTGAAGCAAGTGAGCCCAGGATTATGCGCTACAGCCTGGTGGGGCATGAACATTGCCTCATATTGGCCATTCTCACCACCCTTGGCAAAGTGGGGTGTCTTCATTGGTTTGGACTGCTTATGACAAAAACGGCCATAAACTGGGGGCTCAAACGAGGAACATTTATTTCACACAATTCTCGACCTGGAAGTCCAAGGGCAAGGTCGCAGCAGATCCAGTGTCTAGTGCCCATCCTCTTCCTGGCTGTAGACAGCTAGCTTTTTGGTGTGTCCTCACATGGGTGGGGGTAGTGGCAGGTACAAGGCAGAGAGAGGGTGGGGGTGAGGATAAGACAGAGAGAGAGAGAGAGAGAGAGAGAGAGAGCAAGTATATACTCAAGAGACCTCTCCCCTTTCTTCTTGTAAGGACACTAATTCCATCATGAGGGCTCTACTGTCATGACCTAATTACCTCCTAAAGATCCTTCCTCCAAATACGATCATGTTGGGGGATTTAGGGTTTCCCGGCATGAGTTTTTGAGGTGGACACATTCAGTCCAAAGCACAGGGGATTGGAACCAGATGTAATTTAATTTGAGTAAGACCTTTCTTGTAAGACTCCAGATGTGGTGGAAGATTTCATATCTGTTACATTTCTATATTTGGCTAATGGTGATGATAAAAGATCACCATTCTTTATAAAGGTATTTTGCCTTATAATAACATTTCAGAGGTGACCGTTTCTTGCTGATGCTTTTAGGGGATGCCTTAATCTACCGTAAAGGTTAGAAAGGAGTCTGAGGAAAACAGAATTATCTAAGGAATGGTAGATTGATGTTGGGTCTCTCAGAGATCCAGGTTAAACAAGAAAAGCTGACTAGAGATTTGGGGGAGTGTGTCCAGAAGTTACTGAACAGACAGACCAAAGAACAGTTCTAAGAAAACGGGAGAAAATCAAGGGAATATGGAGAGTCAGAACATACCCAAGATCATACCTCAGGATAGAGGGACCCTGATGCCGGATGCTGGCCATGGCCACCCCCTACCAGCACAGGGGACTGATGGCGTTGCCATGGGTAGAGGTCATTTTATGCCATCTTGTGCTTTTGTGTCACTTGCTACAAGCACAGTGTCCCGGGGGACCCTCAGGTTGGCCAAGCACATGTGGTTTTGCCCTGGTCTGACCTCTGGAGCTCATGGACAGTGAGGATCTGGCTTTCTGGCTATGGGAGGGGAAGGTGTGACTCTTACCAACAGAGTGACAGCTTCTTCAAATATGGCAGCAGAAACCTTCTCCCTAAAGCCATTGTGATATGTACATGTCCACAAGGAAAACACCCATTGCTTAGGTCCCTATGGGTGGGGTGGCCATATCCATGCCCCTCTCTTCTTCCCTAAGCTGTCCACTCTCATGGCTGCAATCCCACCTCTATGCCCTAGGAGAGCTCTAGCTTTGTTGCTATTTCTCTTCTGAGTTTGACTATTCTATTCACTTGGCTAGTCCCTCAAACTTAACTGAGCACCTCATCTTTTAGAAAGGCTATATTTGGACTAGTTAAGGTTGTGGACTCTGGACCTGGACAGTCCTGGGTTAAAATCCCAGCTCAGCCACATCTTAGTTGTGTCGCCTTGGAAAAATTACAGACCTTTCCGTGGCTCAGTCTTGTCATCTGGAAAATGGGGATAATACCTATCGCGTAGGGCTTTTAAGAGGATTAAATGACTCAATACATTAAAACCACTTTGAATACTGTCACATACACAATGCCCTCAACTAATTATTATTGTCCAGGACACTGGACCTCCCCTTATTTCCTTTCTTCAATTCACGCTCCTTGATGATACAGGCTAGAAACTTCTAGATCACACATGGCCGCTTTTCCCTTTCTCTTCAATGCCTATATCAGTTCCAAAGTCTGTTGAGTCACCTTCTCAAATGCCTCTTAAATCCTTCTTTTTATCTGCAGCCACTTCCTGGTTTGGGCCGCCGTCGTCCCTTGCTTGGATGACTGAAAGAGTTCTCTGACTTGTTTCTTACCCTCCAGTTACTTCCGGGTTAAACGAAGACATATAATTCTCTCAGATGATAGTAGGAATAGCTAACATTTTTGAGTTTCTACTAGTAGCAGGGAAGTGTCTAAAGAGCTTTGCATGGATTTGTTTATTCATTTAGTTGCCACATCTTCCACCTGAAGAGGTGCTTCTGTAAATAGGAAAATGAAGCCCAGAGTACTTAGGGCACCTGCCCAGGGCTACACAGCCATAATGGCCCAGGCAGGATTTGAACACAAGGGCTCTCTCCATGCACTTCACTGTATATTCTCCCCCACACAGGTGGTCCCCAAAAGCGGTACAGAGTCCCCAGAGAGTGTCGTGGGTGAAAAATGTTAGAATTTCTTTTTCTATTTATTTTAAAATAAAACTATGAAATCCATTGAGGTTGCTTAACAGAAAATCTATGGATTGACATTGGCCGTCTCACGTGGCCTGTCAGGTGGCCCTTACTACATACAGTACCTGAGGCACCTCTAAGGGAAGAGGGGACGTGATGATTTGAGAGGTTGATGGTGACATTTTCACGCAGGTTTGCTGCCATTAACTTGCTATGTGTAGCGCACGCTGCTATTAGGGTGTCATGAAGCAAGTACATGCTTATAAAGTTGGTCTAAGAAGGACAATATTATGATTCTTTAAAAAAAAGGATTTTTTTTCTTTATTTATTTGACACAGAGAGAGATCACAAGTAGGCAGAGAAGCAGGCAGAGAGAGAGGGGGAAGCAGGCTCCCCACCGAGCAGGGAGCCCGATGCGGGCTTGATCCCAGGACCCCGAGATCATGACCTGAGCCGAAGGCAGACGCTTAACGCACTGAGCCACGCAGGTGCCCCAATGATACTTTTAATGAAATGAGAAGTGCATATGAAATATTTATCCCAAACAAAGGCTTACTCAAGGCAAAGAGTTGTCAAACCTAATCGTGAGTGTTCCAAAATTTCTGACCTTTTCTATCTGGTAAGTGACTATCATTTATAAGTTATTAGAAAATAATGATGAGAGGGGTGCTGGGTGTTGCAATCAATTAAGCCTCTGACTCTTGGTTTTTGCTAACGTGATCTTAGGGTCCTGAGATCAAACCCCTTGTTGGGCTCCGTGCTCAGCGGGGAGTCTGCTCCTCCCTCTCCCCTCCTCTCTCTCTCTGCAATAAATAAATAAATCTTAGAAAATAATCAAGAAATTAAGAACATTCTAATATGTACCTTTGAAGAAAAATGGAAATTTTAACAGTGAGTGAAAGAATAATTGATTTTCAAAAGAAAATCACGTTGTGGCAAAAACATGCCCAAAACAGATCTTTGAGGGGTGCCTGGGTGGCTCGGTCATTAAGCGTCTGCTTTCCGCTCAGGTCATGATCCCAGGGTCCTGGGATAGAGTCCCACATTGGGCTCCCTGTTCAGCGGGGAGCCTGCTTCTCCCTCTCCCTCTGCCTGCTGCTCCCCCTGCTTATGTTCTCTCTCTCTCTCTGTCAAATAAATAAGTAAAATCTTAAAAAAAAAATAAAAACAGATTTTTGGGACTATTTCCAGAGCTTGCAATTTTCCCTTTTCTTTCTTTCTCTCTCCCTCCCTCCTATCAGCTGAAAATGGCAGGTGTTAAATGTAAAACCTCATACTTGCATTCTTTGGAAATACGGAAAAAGAATTTTCTATCCTGCCCCTGTTTCAAATGAGAAATTTCAGTGGGCTTTGCAGCCATTTGGTGAAAGTACAAAAGCACAACAACTTCTGATTAATTTCTAAAAACAGCCAATCCACATTAGGGAACTGATAGTTTCTAGCCAAATTTCAGTAAAAGCTTTGCCTATGTGATCAATAGGATTTAAAGATGAGTACCAAGACCCCGATTTGAACCTACATACCTTGTAAGGCATAATTTTTGTGTACGACATTGAAATCGTAAAACCATTAAAATCAAGTCATCAAAATCAAGTAGCAGAGTAAGACCTTCAGGTGACTGAGTGACTCAGTCTGTTAAGCATCCAGCCCCAGATCTCGGCTCGGGGCATGTTCTCGTGTTGTAAGATGGAGCCCAGTCACAGTCTGTGCTCAGCAGGAAGTCTGCTTGAGATTCTCTCTCTCCCCCTCTGCCCCCCTCCCTAAAATAAATAAGTCTTTAAAAAAAAAAAAGATCTTCAAATCACTGTATCACAAAAGGTTAAATCAAGGTTTCAAAAATAATTAAGATAATTTAATCACATTGCTCTCATAAAGTACATATTAATTACAAAATTTTTATGGTAGATAAATATTAAAGAGGAGAAACATTAAAATATTTTCTTTAAAATGTTCTGTTTTTTCAGTGTCATAATGTTTCTAACAAATTAATATGGAGCTGAGTCTATAAAATTAATCGATACAATAATATCAATACATTAGTGTTATATAAAATGCTTTGACAGAAAGTGTGGCGATTACTGCTCAATAGGATTAATACAACCATGTTCATGATTGTTGCCTGCCATTTAGAAGACTTAAAATTTGCAAAGTGCTTATTCATACCAGTTTTCTGGAATAAAAATTACTGCTGTAATGAAATGCTTAGTTCTTATTTTTTTTACTTCCTTTGCTGATATGTATATATATACATATGTATTTTTATATATGTATTTATATATATATTTATATATAAGTATTTTTATATATTACACATATATAATATCTATGTATATGTATATATAGTGTGTATGTGTAAATATATTGCCTTATTTCTAACTGGTGTCATTTTTTTTCCCTTCAATTTTCAATCGTGCTTTCTCTTAAAATCTTTTTATAATCTGGGTTCATCTGGCTTTGCATTTTTCGACATGTGCCCCCTCTGCCTCACCTGCATGTCTCCACTTTCCTGTCTGGCCTCACCGGGTTTCTGGTTTCAGGCTCTCTCCTTTTGTCTTCTTCTCTCTTCTCCCTCCATTATTCCATGTCTCTTTGGAACCTAACCAGTACGCCAGGCAGTATGGCAATGACAGAGAATCACAGAGAAGTGAGTCCTATGGGTACGCCAGCTTCCACTTCCATCGTTAGAACAGAAATACACACTGAGGGCAAATGAACCGGCCTTCAAGGCTCCCAGAGATAACTTAAAGGGACAACCGTGGGAGGCTGGGGTTCCGGGTGGAGGTTGGGGTGGGGCTGGGCACCCCACACATTGTACCTCTGGAGCTTGCCCCCTTGCGTTCGGGGCTCTCTTTCATCCTCCCCTGGGAGCTCATGATCACAACAGGTGGCATCAGAGAAAAAACTAAAATCATTCGTTATGTGTGGGAAGATTCATAGCTGTTTTGCAGAAAATGGGGGGCACTGGGCTCTTCCAGTATGAGGCCTGAGCCTTGCACGTGTGAGAGGAGCTGGAGTCCAAGCGGATTAAAATGGAAATAGACAGGCACCTAGTTACAACACCCTTTGTTATAGGGCAGAAATCAGTGCAAGTCGGGGCGGCCCTGGCTCTTCGCCAAAGGATTTTATTCTCTATCACCAAAACCGTTTTCCTCCACAGGCTGCCCCATGGCCCCTACCCTTGGCACAGAATTGCAGTGAAGCTCTGAGGCCACTGCCCTTGTGGCCACACCTGCTGGCGCAGACATTGTCCCCATCAGGGGCTTCCGGCTCCCTTGCTGTAGATCATCCCTAATTGCCCCGGGGCCAGCCCTCCCTCGTCAACGGCAGCCTTGAGGTGCTGCTGCGTCAGCAGATGAATATCCAGCGGCCACCCCGTGAGGCCTGCAGTCACGTCTCAGGCTAGCTGGCTGCCACGTGTGGGGCAAGGGCTCGCAACCCCCCAGAATGGAGGTCCCGATCTGCCTGGGGGCGCTGGGAGGAGACAGGGTGCGTCCAAGCCACGTTAGGTGATGTGTCCTTTGGGGATGTCTGTCCCTTCAGGCTCAGGAGCACGCACCATCTGATTCCTTGGCCTGCATCCCCCCCCCACCCCCACCCCCGTCGGTAATCCGAGTCCCTGCAGGCCTGGGACCAGCAGCCACTAAGCCAGGGCTGCTCTGTTTTTTCTCAACGGTTAACATGTCCTGGCTCTTCTTCAATGTCAAAATGTTTTCCCGTGAACGCCAGGGGTAGCGTTTCCCTCTCCGCCTTATCAGCCCTAGCAACCAGAAGCCGGGTTTCCAGGAAAGCAGCCACTTGATCCAACCTGGTGAAACCCACTCCCCAGGCCAGCAACTGACATGGCATTTATGCCCCGGCACTCAACAGCCCAGTGTTTTTTTAGCTGTGGCCACATGACATCATTTCCAATTGGCCAGCCTTCCTCCTCCTCCTCCCCCAAGCACCCCTACCTTCCCCCGCCCCCCGCCCCAGTGCCCCCTTCTCCCTACAGCCCAGGGTGGTATTTTGTGGAGTAATGGGAATGCTTTGGGCTTTTTTTGGGGGGCTAATTCCCTTTGTTTCTCAAAATATCCTTGGTCCTGGCTGCTCTAATCCTTTCCCTGGGTAGAGACAGCGTGGCTGGGGCTCCAGGAAGGCACGCTGCCTGCGCTGGGCCCCTGGGCTCAGGCTCAGCCCGGTGAGGGGCTTCAGAGGGGTGCCTCCCTCCCTGCTGGGAAATGGAACACTGCTTCTCTGAACCCCGCACGCTGTGAGGCGCTGGGGATGGGGTGGGGGGCGTAAGTGTGATGCTCACATGCCATTGTTCGCTACTTCCCACGCCGGGCAGTTCTCTTTGGCGCTCTGGCGGGCCATGGAGCCCCAGGACTGTGTCTTGTGATATGAAGAGGTTCTTTTCCTAACCATATATGTCTCCCCAAGAGAACCAATAAATAATGTGGTCGCTCTGGCTGGGTTGTCTTTCCATAGCTGCCCCAGGAGCCCTCTGGCTCCTGCCTGCAGCTTCTCCTGTTTCAATTTCCATGTCCTCTCCGTTTTGTAACTCAAGGAGCTCCCGGGCTTAGGAACAGCGGACAAGCCAGCCGGCTCCCCGGCTGTGGCACCTGGGGAAGGGGCGAGGGCACTGCCTTGCAGGCATGCTCCGGGTACCCCAGGCTCTGCTGCTGTGAGCACTGGAAGGGGAGTGAGGATGGGTGCGGGGCGGGTGGGGACCTCGGAGGCCGGACCCAGAGGATCTGGCAAGACCATGCAAGGGAGTAATGAGACGGGGAGATGTGGAAGAGCATTGCTCTCGGCAGAATCTTCCAGACAGTCCTCCCAACACACCTTCATCTTGCTCCTGCGTCTCCTGCCAGAAAGGGGGAGACTGCTCATTCAGTGCGCATGTGTGGCGAGACTGCTTGCCCCTCTGAATCCCAGAGCTTGAGGACTTTTCAAACCCATTGCACACCAGCTCTTCATTTTACAGACCAAGACACTAAAGCCTGGGGGAGAAATAACTTAGCCTAAGACAGGGTAGAGCTGGCGTTTGAACCTGCGGCCTCTCAGAGCTGTTACTCCGCACAACGGAGAGCTCAGGACTGCCCCGTCAAACCCCCCAGCCCCCCCCACAACTGTGTGTTTCCATTCTGCACCCAGGAAGCTGAGTGCACACTGGGACAGGGGTGAAGGTGAGGCGTACCATTAAAGACAATGGAAGCCCTGGATCTCACCCCTCAAGCCCAGTCCGTGCACCCCTAGCTCTGCTGACTCCTTCCAAAAGCGATGGATTTCTCCTTCTAGGTCCAACTAAACCCTCACGCCCTTAGACCTGTGGGAGGACAGCGGAGTTCCAGGTGGGGGAACCCGAAGAGCACCGAGGGCTGTTCCTTGCCTCCAGCTGTTTTTATTATCCAGCGCCTGGAGTGGACAGAGCCCAAAGGGCCATCAGAGTGAAACATGCCAGTTGGGAAGTGGCTGGCAATGCTGGAGTTGGTGGCCGAGCCTTACAGCGACAGCCAATAAATCCCTAGGCTCTGATGTAGCCTATCGCTGAGCGCCGGAGTGGAAATTTCTGAGAACGCCCCGAAAGGTGACAACAGGGGCCAAGCTGCTCCCCGCTTTGGGCTTCGAGGGGCAGCTTCCCTCAGAGGTCTGGAATGCTGTTCATTTGTTTATCTCGGGCAGAGTGGGCCCGCCCACCCTATCTACCTCTGCTTTCTCCTGAGCTCAGCATGCCATTGGCATTTAATAAATGTTAAAAAATAGCAACATCTGAGCCACTGACCTTCACATAAAGGCCTTTGAGACCATTGCCAGCTCGGTTCCTCCTTCATGCGGCCAGACGGCGAAGGCCTGAAGTGGGGAAAGAGAAACATGCCTTCAGTGATGGGGGCCGTGGCTGCAGGGTCCAGGAGTGCCGCGGGGTTTGCAGCCGGTGCTCAGAGGTCACAGGATGTGGACCGGACCCAGATGCTTTAACAGAGATGCCTGGGCCGGGTGCCCTTTGCAAACCAAGGGCAGTGGCTTTGTTCCATCTCGCTCTACCCCTCCAGACATTTCTGTGTTCTCCAAGCCAGTGGGTGTCACATGTGCTGGAGATCGGGCGTTTCAGACCCAAGGGTTGGGCCGAGGCTGGGGCATTTCTGTCGCCCTCTCTTTTTGGCCTGCCCATCCCACATAAAATCCTTTCCACCATTGTTCGGCTGAGACTTCCTTGTCTGGTGGTAAAGGACAGGAGGGACAGGGGTTTTCCAGCCAGTCTGAGTCAGGTTTTAATTTCTTCCTTTTTAAAAAAAATTATGCAGCCTTTTCTTTAGCCGCATTGGTCAGTGGAGTCTGGGCAGTCTTCTTTCTCAGCCAGCTCTCTCCCTTCCTCTTTTTCTTCTTCCTTAAAGACTGGGAAAAGGTGAATGTTGCAGAGGGACCTAAGTCTCTCGAGGGCCTGGAACAGGAAGGCCAGCTTCGTGTAATTTATTTAAGGTCACCACTGAACCGACTTGACAGGCGAGGCCATTGAGATTTGGGGAGAGTAAGCAATCAGCCAGGGTCAGCAGCTGGCAGGGGACAAGGCTGCATCTCAGACAGATCATGTGGGGGCTTGCGCACTAGGCCACACACACTGCTCAAGGAGCTTGATTCCTTTGACCCCTTTCCTCTCCCTACCAGCATTATAAGAGGCCGCCATTGTCAGCCCCCATTTTACGGATGGGGAAACTGAGGTTCAGAGAAATTAAGTACCTTCCTAACATGGTCACTTGGGTTTCTGAGCCACTGTTACAGGAACAAAGGTTATTTTTCTGGGAATCCTGGGCATTCTGGATGGCTGGACTGTTGGGTTGCCCAGGACGCTCCCATCTCAGCGAGGAAAGTGCTGTGTCCTGGGAAAACCCTTGGTCTGGGGAAGCTGGGCAGGGTGGTCGCCCTACTGAAAGCTCTTCCAGCTCTTCCTCTTTCTTCCCCACGGTGCATCTTTTGTTTTTGCTCTTCAGGGCCACACGCTGTTAACTTCACTTGTCTTCCTCAGAAAGGCAGAGGGGGCTCTGGGAGTTGGAAAGCAGGAACTAGGTCTCCGGGTTGGTCGAGGATGACAAAGGCGAAACGTAGCCCAGTGCTGGGAAGACAGTGAATGCCCTTGACTTGGCCTCTCCTGTTATTAGCCTAATGTGGAGTGGAGGACAGAAGAATGGGAAGGGCAACCAGGAGTGACAGAAAAATTGGAGACTCTGGGGCTGTGCTAGGGAGCGCTGAGTTCCTCCTCAGGAAATACGGGGTACTTCCTCCATCAGGGAGTCCTTGAGTTCTGGGAGGCAGGCTATAGGACTCATGGTCACAGGAGAGGAAGCCCAGGTTTAGGAAGGCCCACGATTGCCCCAAAAGGATGTGGAGAGCGAGGAGTTGAATCCAAAGCTGTTCTCATAATCATGGGATGGGGCTGCCTCTTAAGGGAAAATAAAGATGGGGAAGAAGGTGCCCTGGGGGGGCCTTGAAAAAACACAAGAGGCAGAGGGGGGAGGCAGGCAGAATCAGAGCAAAGCGAATCTCTGTGGCAGCCTAGGCATTTGCTCTGTGCTTTCCCACGTACTAATGCATTCAGGCCTCCCCAGTTCCTTGGAGGTTGGTGTCACCATCATCTCCAGTTACAAATGAGAAGGGTGAGGCACAGAGGGGTAAAGGCACTTGCCCGAAGTCACACAGCTAGGAAGTGACTTAGCTAGGATTCAGATTTGTCTGATGCTGAAGGACGAGAGGGCTTTTTTCCTTCTCCTCTTCTTTAAAAATTAGGCAACATTTTATCTACTGGCAAGGTCAGTGGAGTTTAAGCAAAATGTTTTTCGGGCAGCTCTCTCTCCCTTCCGCTTTTATGTTCTTCCCTAAAGGCTGAGAAAAGGTGACCATTGGAGCCCTCTGCTATGCTGCCTCTTTGCCCGCTCAGCCAAGTGTGTGTGTATATGTGAGTGTGTGTGTATATGTGAGTGTGTGTGTGCGTGCGTGAGCAAATTTGTGTGCATTCAGATCAAAGTTACTCCAGGAAAACTCTGGGATCCTAAGGCTGGAAGTTCAGCTCCTCCTCTCCCCTTCTTAGCTCATCTCTGAACCTTCATCAAGCATTCATGGTTAGTCTCCTTTCAGGAGCATAGGGAAAGTGCCAAACCCTGAGATCACCTGTTGGCTTTGTCCCAGCTCACTGCTCAGGAGGCGGCCCTTTGTGTATCCCTTGCACCTGTGTCTGATGGGCAATGGGGGGTGGGAGGAGCCAGTCAGGAAAGGGCCTGTGCTGGGTGTGGGTTCCATGCCCTGGGGGAAGCTCTCTCTCTGCTCCACCCCTTCGGACTAAGGGGAGCCCCGCCTCACCCCTACAACCCCCTCTTCACTCCCGTGCATTACTCCCCTGTCTCCACCTGTCCCCTTCCCTGGGTCTGCACGGAGCTCGTGCTGGAACCAGCCCCACTGTCAACAGCGTGGTTATGAATGAATCACACATCAATAGGTTGAAATGGATGAAAAACAGCAGTCCAATACCAGCCGCAGTGGATGGGCCACTTCGTAAAGAAATACAGTATCACCTTCTGCACTGTGAAGAGTCTTGTTTCAAGAAGCTTTCACACTGGAAGGTCTCATTCTGCCAGCAAGTTAGGTAATTAGATCTGTACCAGCGCTAGGGAGAGAAGCTGGTTCTAGGTAGAAAGCTTTCTGCCGGACAGTCAGGAAAAGAGCATGAAGTGTCAAACGAGACATTGCACGGGTGTCTAGTGATTATGTTTCCCCACAGTTGGAATAACAATACAGAAATTCATCTTTACAGCTCATAGCAAGTACCCAATGGAGTGCTTTGAATAAATGAGTAAAAACTCTGTTTTTATGTCTGAATTCTGAGCAACGAAGCTCAGAAACTGAGAAGCCTGTGTCATCAGAATGCCGAAACAAAAAAGTGATTCCTCCCATCTAGACTGACTTGAAACGTGGAGCAGTTTGAGATACAGAAATAGATCATGAAACCAGGATGATGAAAGAAAAGAATCGGCCACTGAGAGACATTGCTTTGCGGTAGTAGGTTAAAGGCAGGTGCTGTGTATTACTGCCCAGGTTGTATACTGCACAACTTCAGAACATACTCTTCATGGTGACTACAATATGCAGCGTGTTTTGCAGAGCAATGGCTCTGGATGGCGGTTTTCCCAATCTCTTAGTGAGGGATATTTAGAAAGCTAATATCGAAACAAAATAGTGCATGTTATTTGGAGTCTGTCTTTAGAACTATTTATGCTTGCCTTAATAGTTTAGTAAATTGCATGTAATTCATTCATGTGGATTCAGTTATTTAAAGATTTTTAAATTATGAAATAATTATAGATTTACAGAAAGCTGCAAAACAATGTACAAGGAGGTCCCATGTACCGCTGGTTTTGACCACTGGTAACATCTTGCAGAACTAGATACAGTATCAAACCCAAGAAATTGACACTGGTGCAATCGTCAGCTTACTCAGATTTCCCCAGTTTCATAAACAGTTGTGTGTGTGTGTTTGTGTGTGTGTGTGTGTGTGTGTGGTGTGTGTGTGTGTGTGTGGTTGTATGTAGTCTTATCACATTAAACTGGTGGTAGATTCTTGTAACTACTATCACTGGTCCATTCCCCAGGATCTCTCCCACTCTTCTACACCATCCTCCATCCCTAACTCTTGGCGACCACTAATGTGCTCTCTGGCTCTATAATTTTCTTATTTCGAGAATGCTATAAAGATTTTATTTCTTTATTTGACAGACAGAGATCACAAGTAGGCAGAGAGGCAGGCAGAGAGAGAGGAGGAAGCAGGCTTCCTGCTGAGCAGAGAGCCCCATTCGGTGCTCGATCCCAGGACCCTGGGATCATGACCTGAGCCGAAGGCAGATGCTTTAACCCACTGAGCCACCCAGGTGCCCCTCGAGAATGCTATATAAATGGGGATTCGATCTTTTTATTTTAAATTGCCTAATATTTTAAAATTAAATCTTTTGCAACAAAGTTCTGACTTCAGGTTTTCTACAGAAGTATTCCTAGGGGAAAGTGGTGGAACGAGGGGGACAGAACTGATAGAGAAGTCAAGACAGAGAAGGTGCAGGCTTGGGAACCCAGAGAACAATTTTATTTACTGAGCACTTACTGTGTCTCAGGCACTGTTCTGAAACTTTAATTTTATTTATTTTTATTTTTTAAAAGATTTTATTTATGGGACGCCTGGGTGGCTCAGTTGGTTGGGCAGCTGCCTTCGGCTCAGGTCATGATCCCAGTGTGTCCTGGGATCGAGTCCCACATCGGGCTCCTTGCTCATCAGGGAGCCTGCTTCTCCCTCTGCCTCTACCTGCCATTCTGTCTGCCTGTGCTTGCTCTCTCTCCCTCTCTCTCTCTCTGACAAATAAATAAATAAAATCTTTAAAAAAAAAAAAGATTTTATTTATTTATTTGACAGAGAGAGATACAGTGAGAGAGGGAACATAAGCAGGGGGATTGGGAGAGGGAGAAGCAGACACCCCGCTGAGCAGGGAACCTGATGCGGGGCTCAATCCCAGGACCCTTGGACCATGACCTGAGCTGAAGGCAGACACTTAAGGACTGAGCCACCTAGGCGCCCCAGGCACTGTTCTAAGGTTTTGTGTGGGCTGCCTACAGAATGGTGTCTGGAGGGGCTGCCTTGTCTTTGGGGCTCTTGCCCCTGCCTCACCCAACATACATTCCTATGTCCTTTGTGGAGGCATTTCCCATTGAGTCACCATCCCCTGGAGAGTAGGAATGTCAATCTCTACTCAGAGAGCTAGGTGTCAACCATAGGGTCTCTGGACATTGAGAAGTTTAGCTTTGATTTCTCTTCCCCTTGGGTTCTGAGCGAGCTCTGGCTGCCCAGGGGGCTGCATATCACTTGTCAGCTCATGGTCCTTGGATTGCCCTTGCTGCTACGTCCCTGCTGCTAGGGCCAAATGCCACCTGACAGCTAGACGCAGGTGGCCTTCGTTGTTGGCATCATGTCCTGTAGCCGCTTGGCTGTCTCAATGTTCTCACCTCTGAAGACCTAGAGAGAAACACACACACCATTACTGACACCCTCAGCATTTCCAGGAATTCATGATTAATGGACAAGAACCCATTGTCCTGAATCCCCACTGGATGTGAGATTTAGGAAATTCCCTTCTTGAGGTTATTAAGGCTTTGTGGCTCAGTGAGAGGCCATAAGATAATTGGCCATTTATCTGGGAACTTTGGGCTGAATTGGCACAAACCAACATCCAGGGACTTTAGACCCAGGAAGGATTATCGGAGCGGGTGAGTTCTTCTGTTGGGGGATCTTTGAAAATAGAAGTGAACGTGATGTGCCTGAGCAGTTGGGTGTCATCTTGTCTGAAGTCAAGGCATCAAGGAAATATTTGAGAGGCTTTGTTACCCTTGGATTTTGCAAAATCTCTATAATTTGCAAATGGACCTACGGCCTGAGGCTGAAAAGATAAAAATGTTAATGTTTCAACTGCCTGCACACCAGTGAATCGACCACAGCTCTCCTTTAGGCAGAATCCTCGGTATTATATTCCAATGGAGACTGGAATACTGATTGGATATTTACAACCATTCTGAAGTTGGCGCACTTGTCACTGATTAGCAATGCAGATAAGTACCTCATGTTGGCTAGCATATATACTTTAGTAAGGCAAATAATAATCGATTGTGTTGTGAGGATTTTGTTAGAACACAGAGGAAAATTGGGGGCCCCTTAGAAATTGCAACAGGAGATAGTTTACATTTAACCATCCTTTCTAGGTTAGAATCTGGGACCATAAAGCCAGAAGTCACAAAGACTGATATCTGAGTTCACAACTCATATGAGGAGAGAAAAGGATCATTTGTTATGGTCCCTGGGCACATTATAAACTGTGTGATTACTTCCATGCCACATGGTAAGCACTGTGGTGATTAGGCATTTACTGGTGACTCATTAAACTAGTGGTCTTCAACCCTTTGCCTTGGAAACCCCCTCTTTCTTGGGGCCCCTCCTTATTAGAGTTAAAAATAGCTGAAAATCCTTTAAGGGCAAATCTGGATAGATTCTCCCTGGAGGAGATTCCAAATCAAAGCAAACAACATTAAAGCAAAGTCCAAAGCAGGTTGATCAGAAATGAAACGTTGGGAAACATTTTGTGGTGCCCTGGATGTGTGATTTTTCTATAAAGGGAAGCCCCTAGATTCTCTGTAGACTCACCGTCCACCCTTTTCCCCTGGTGGCATGTGTCCTTCCGGAAAGAAGCACATTAAAGACTCCCACCTCTTATCTACAATCCTGAAATCCAGAAGACTATAAAAATCAAAAGCATTTTGTATGCCTTAGACCATTTGCCAGCAAAATCTGACCTGAACTGACTTCAGACTATTAATAGGTTTAATTTATCTTACCTATTATAAATCTTTATGTTTCGCTCCAGGAATATTAACATTTACATTTAGGGCGATGCTCTCTGTCCTCTGGGAGAGCGGTGTTATACAATATATGGTACATGTACCATATTATCTTTCTAAAAACCTGAAAAATTCTGAATTCTGTAACACAGCTCCCCCAATGGTTTTCAATAAGGGATTGTGGACCCAGAGTACAAACTTTTTTTCTTTTTTTTTTATGCTCCACAAACATCGGATCCTTTTTATTTTTATTTTTTGATAGGTGATGGGACCCAACCAGATGGTCAAACTTGTCAGGCCTTTAGTCCCCTGTCACTGACAAAGTCTAAGACAACATGATCCCACATTAAACCCCAGGCTCCAACGCTTCCTCCACTCTGTCCAGAGTTCAAGGACTGGAGATGCTGCCTATAGGCTGGCTGGGCACCGAGGTGGCGGGGCCCTTTTCAGACCCCTCACACAACTTCTCTACCCGGAGGCCAAGAGTAGGTGGGGAATGCCAGGCTCCATGCTGCCAAGGCTTCCCCTGGAGTGTATGAGACCTTCTGGTAAACCCACACAGCTACTCACTCATTGACTGGTCAATGCACTCCTCCCCTCCATTAATATTGTATACCTTGTGTGAGCTAGGCGTACTTTATAAAGATCCTGGCACAAAGTGAGAGATCAAGTGAGAGCGTGAAGCTTGGACTCAGGCAGGACTTTCCTAGACAGTGTTTCATAGAATCCAAGAGATTAAATTTTTAGAGGAAATTTAATTTTTTTTTAGAGGAAAAACATTTCCATGACCAAATGAGTCTAGAAAGTGAAGAATCAAATGGAGTTAAACAGGGTTCTGTAAAGCAATGGGCTCGGTAGACATCCCAAAGTGGGTGTTAGCACTGACCAGGGAATACTTGACCCTGGGCCTCTGTGTCTTTCCCAGTTCACATTATTTTTTTATTCCATGGAGGATGTAGGAGAAATTCTGTAGGTACAGACCTGAACGACTCCATGAAGCCATGGGAAGAACTCCCACCATGCTCTGTCTCTGTGTTTGTAGGCTACTATCCTCTCCCAACTACTCTGAAACAATATAAAAGTGCAGGTGGGGACCTGAGCTAGTGTGGCAAGGGAATGCTCTTCTGGGGTTGTAGGATCTTGGAAAGTAATGTTCCCTGGAAAGCAACTTCCCACTGAATCTCTTTGAACTTTTTTTTATTCCCTACACAGCTTGCCTTCCGCCATACTGTAATACGTGGTGCAGAAAACATGATTGCTCTCTGATCTGTTAGTATTTTTTTTAAGATTTTATTTATTTATTTGATAGAGATCACAAATAGGCAGAGGCGAGAGGCAGAGAGAGAGGAGGAAGCACGGTCCCCGCTGAGCAGAGAGCCCAATGCGGGGCTCCATCCCAGGACCCTGGGATCATGACCAGAGCCGAAGGCAGAGGCTTAACCCACTGAGTCACCCAGGCACCCCGGATCAGGACTCTTGATGAACAAGCAGGGTCCACTAACATTCTAAAAGAATACACATTTCCTATTTTTATTCTTTATATGCCAGCAAACCTGTGTCCCTTAGTAGTGGGGTAAGCCCATGTCTGTGTGCTAGCTAACTAGATGTGCATGCTACTGGTATTTAAATCACCTGTTTCTTTCAAAACAGTCTAGGCAAAACCCAGTGACCCTCAGCCCAACAAATATTTTTCTTCCCTAATTGTAGGAGAGCCAAGTTCACTTTGTCCGTGGACCTTCCTCCTCACACTGCCCCACATTTCCTTCTCTTTGAGGGGCAATGGCATGTAAGTCAGGGATTTGTGGTCCTGGAGAAAGAACACTGGGCCCGGAGCCCGGAGACGAGGGGTTGAGTCCCAACCTGACTATTCACTCATCCATAATGGAGTCTTGGGGAAATCTCTCTGCCTTTCTAGTCTTCCATGACCCACAGGGCTGTCGTAGAATGCAATGAGCTCAGTGTGGCATGCTTGGCTTTTCCTTGGGAGAATGCCACAGGAACCCCAGGGCAGGAGGGAGTAGGGCTAGGTTTCCAGTGTGGCTGCACAACCCCTCCCCCCAACCCCCAAGTCTCCTCCAGCAGTTCCCCACTTGCTGGGGCTGAGGACGCATCGTCCCTGAGCAGCCTGAGCTGGCCAGGGCTCCCATCTTTTGCCACAACCCCTGTTTTAATTAAAAAAAAAAAAAAAAAAAAAGGATCGTTACCTAGGAGACTTTTGATTGATTCATAATAATAATTAATAATAGTAATAACTCCAAACCTGCTATTCTAAGTTCTGGACTAGACTCTGAACGACGTTCGTTCCAATTTTCTGCATTTCAACTTTTCCCATGTGTAAACTCAGGAAGGTGGACCACGTAGTCAGTCCTCTTGAACACCGACTTCTTCCACATCTAAGCACAGTCTTTTTTTTTTTTTAAGATTTTATTTATTTATTTGACAGACAGATCACAAGTAGGCAGAGAGACAGGCAGAGAGAGGAGGAAGCAGGCTCCCTGCTGAGCAGAGAGCCTGATGCAGGGCTCGATCCCAGGACCCTGAGACCATGACCTGAGCCAAAGGCAGAGGCTTAACCCACCGAGCCACCCAGGCACCCCTAAGCACTGTCTTTAATACTAATGGGGTGATAACTGTACGTAGGGGCAATTTGTAACGCCCATTTTATGGAATAAGAAACTGCGGCTCTGACTGGTTCACAGAGGTGACAAGCTGCAGATCTGGATCTGGTTTCCACTCAGATGGACTCCAGGCCGCTTCGACTCCCTTTAGTAAGTGACTTCTGGGGGCAGATTTTCCCCCAGGCTAGGGACTCCTCACTCCCTCAAAGCTTGGCTTTTAGGATGCGAAGCAGTGGACACACTTCTCAGGTAACTCCCACTGTGGTTTTCTGCCTGTACTTGATGAAGCAGGTGCCCCAGGCAATATTATGGGAGGTGCCTGTTCCTTGCCTGGTCTCTGGTCAGTTAGCTTTTAAAAGTCCGCAAACATACACCAGCATAAAAAGGCAACCTTTTGTCTTCGGGTTGGGGTGTTTCTCCTTTGACTTCTGAGCCTAAGAATGGAATGACAGGGATGCAGGAAGACGAAGATGTTGATTTTATAAACCAGGGACTTGGAACCATTCTGTTTCAAGCCTCTTGCTGCTGCTAGAGACCTAGCCTTTGGAACCCCATTTAAAGAGACAGACATACCAGCCAGCTCTTCAGTGCAGTTCTGAAAGGAGAGGCTGGTTCCTTTGAAGCCAGAGGGCCTGGTTTTGCTTTCTGAGGTGCGTGCTTGTCTCCTCTAAATGCCAGCGTTGCGTGGACATCTGAGGGCGGATTTCTGGCTCCGCAGAAGATAGGACGCGGGATGAGGGCGTGCCTGGCGCAACCCGAGCTGAGCGATTTTCCCATTCCCCGCCCACACCCCCGCCCTTTCTTCCCCGGCAGGATCCCTGTGCTTGCGCAGAGATAAAGCAGCGCTGGAGGTTACCCTGGAGGCTGGAAGCCCACCTCTTCGGAGGTCCCGGCAGCCTGCAAAGCAGGGACTGGTCCTGCTTACCCCTCTAGTCCCACCTTGGGTGCTGGGGCGTCTCCGATTCCAACAGAAACCCCTACTTGAATAAAGCCTGAGAGGAAATGAGTTCAGAGGGAGGGAGGTGCCTCATTTCCAGAAAAGCCTTCAGATTCAGACTCACACCTTACCTGTCTCTCTCCCTGGAGGGGGGGGGGGCATTGAAATCTTGGCCCAGCCTCCAAGTTACCTGGAAGTTCCTGCCTTCCCTTTTCTGCCTGGCCCTGGTGATTTCTGTAGAGAGGACCTTTGCTTGCTGTTTCCAAGCCAAAGCATACTTCTCTTACACTCCCTGCCTTTGTGTAGCAGGAAAGGACTCCAGATCACAATGGCATGGTTTATATTGATTCCCAGTCAGTCACCGGGGACTTATGAGTGGAGGATGGAAATCCAAAGGGAGGCTTGAGTGCCTAACACCTATGTGTTGCTAATTAAGGACCACTGCCCCCAGATCCAGGGTCAGCCACCATCAAAATGTCTCTTTCGAAGAGTACTGGAAAATGAGACCTCAAATCTCTGATTTACTCTTCTCGGACTATATTGGGTCGGGGTTCCAGCGCCCCCACATCGGCATCCAGTCGAGTTGGAAGAGTTTCTTCTAACTTAGCCTCAGTGTGAATATTTTGCTTCCCTGGGGAGAAGTCAGTGCACAGCCTGCACAACAGAACCTGACCGGCTGCTGACCCAGATGATAGCCCTGATGTTTAGGCTCCTAGTTTCACTATGTGCACAGGGAGTTCAAAACATAATAAGAGGAAGACAAAGACTGACAACAGCAAACATTTACTTAGTACTTGTGTGAGGCATCTGAGTGTTTTACGTTCACTTATGACATGGCGTAACACCCCCACCACCTGAGGGCTCTCCCCGTCTCCAGCAACACTCCGACCTCACCTGACCTCACCTGGGGCTACAAGTGGATGATCTCTTCCAGTGTCTTCCACCAACACAGGGAGATTAGAGTTCCTTGATGGTATTTCCTTGTCAGCTTGTGTGTGTGTGTGTGTGTGTGTGTGAGAGAGAGAGAGAGAGAGAGAGAGAGAAATAGCTTTACTGAGATAATTTCCATACCACAAAACTCACCTACTTAAAGTATACAAGTCAGTGGTTTTTAGTATATTCAGAGTTGTTCAACCATTGTTGCAATCCATTTTAGAACATTTTTATGATTTAAGAACAAAATCATTCAACTGTCCCCTTAGCTGTCCCCTTTCTGTCCCTGGGCATCAATGGGCCACTGCTGATCTGCTTTCTCTGTGTCTGTTTTAATTTTCCAGACAGACAGGGAGAGGAGTTACATGAAGGCCTCTTCTCTTATAGTAAAAGATATGCTCATTTTCATGTGACTGTGAGCTGCCCATAGCACAAGAATGAGAGTTGCCTCCAAAGATTGGCCTTGGCAAGACAGGAGGCCAGCACTCTTGTGGCCATTCGCCACCCAAGGGTAAAGCTCCTACTCCCTCCTCTGCCCATTGTACTGGAGGGTCCTGGAAGACACCTTTTCCCCAAACAACCCACCCCCACTCCATTAATAAAGTCAAGGGCTATTGACAAAAAGCTGATTACGGTGCAGACACAGGGGACTCCAGGCAGAATTAGAATTTAAGTTATGCAATCTGAAAGCTGGAAGGAAACTTAGAACTTCTTAG
This sequence comes from Enhydra lutris kenyoni, assembly GCF_002288905.1. Classification (NCBI taxonomy): domain Eukaryota; kingdom Metazoa; phylum Chordata; class Mammalia; order Carnivora; family Mustelidae; genus Enhydra; species Enhydra lutris. The sequence goes on along the minus strand of NW_019154132.1, from coordinate 6,882,638 downwards.
TGCCCATCTAGGCCCCTGTTTCTGGATCTGGGAACTGAGGCTCAGTGACCTTAAGACAGGATAGGCATCCAAGTACCTGGGAATCCTGTGCTTCATGTCTTGCATCAGAATAAGACATAGCATCAGTTAAAGTGTCCAGCAGGTCAAACAGGGCCTGAAGAGGTCAAAGGGAATCTGTAGTAGGTGCAGACTGAGCCCGGGGAGAAGGTACCAGTATCTTGGGACTGGAGAGCAAAGCATGGTCTAGAAGGATCTTTCCTCAAAATTCTATCAGATACAGACTGAAAGTGGGGACTGATTTTATTATTATATTATATTATTATATATATATTATTTATATATGATATATATATTATATATCATATATAAATAATATATATTATATAATATATATATTATTATATTATATTATAATATATAATAATATATATTATTATTATACTGATTTAGGAAAAACCTGGTTCCTTACCTGGCCAGGGGACCAAGAGTGCCAATATTCCAGGTGGGACATGTAGGCCCATGGTGCCCCCTCCACCCCACCAAGATGGTGTTCCAACACAGCCAGTGTCACTCCTGAGGCTGGCATTGAGGAAAGATTGGGCTGGCCCTCCTGGGGGCCCACGACAGAACGAAAGGTCATGCTCTTAAGGTTGTCGAGGACAGGAGAGGCAAAGAAAGGCTGTGTGGCTTCCGTATGGATGGTGACTCAATATAAGGCATGATCCTGGATTGGGCTTTGAACCAGAAAGGAAAAGGTGACGCGGCTGGAGCTGGTGGTCGGCTAGGGATGGGGTTTCTGGTTTGGATGGGGAAGCTGTATCCAAGTCCATGCCATGCTGTAGATAATCATACTGTGGTTATGTAGGAGAGTGTCTTTGTTTAGGGGAAACATACACAGGAATATGTGGGAGCACGGGGTATTGGGTTTACAGCTTGCTTCCAAATAGTTCAGAAGGGGAACTACTGGAGATGGGGGAGGAGAGCGGGAGGGAGTAAGACACACAGAGAGGGAGCAGATGGGGTAATCTGGGTGAAGGGCATATGGTAGTTCTTTGTACTATTCTTGCAACTTTTCCATAAATGTGGACTTATTTCAAAATTAAAAAAAAAAGAAGGAAACTAGACACGTCCTGATACCCCAGTCCAAACCAAACCAAGAAAACAAAAACAAAACAAAACAAAACAAAACACCCCCCGAAAAACAACAACAACCAAAAAAACTAAACCATCCTCAGGAGGTCATTGAGTACCCTCATCCTGGTCATTGGAAAGATTTCCAGAAGGAGATTTTTTACAGGTTCTTATTCTTTCTTTATTTTTTAAATTATTTATTTATTTGAGAGAGAGAGAGAGAGAGAGAGAGAGAGAGAGCGAGCTCCGGGGGAAGGGCAGAGGGAGAGGGGGAGAGAGAATCTCAAGCACACTCCCAGTTGCTCGCTGGGACACCAACTCGGGCCTCAATCTCATGACTCTGAGATCACGACCTGAGCCAAAACTGAGTCAGATGCTTAACCAACGGAGCCACCCAGGTGCCCCCAAAAGGTCTTATTATTTCTTATTTTCATAGTAACATGTCTTATTCACATTACTTAAAAGATCTTACTATTTAAGAATGTATCTGAATTTAAAGTCTCTGGAGGAGAACTTTCGCTTGAAAATTCACAGGATCAAAAGCGTTTGGGAATTCTATTCCCTTGACTCTACCATTATCAGTTTGTTTTTAACACTGAAAATCCTCCGGGAACTGGGAGTGACGAGTTGCGTGTTCGCTCCATGTGAGCACAGGGAACCCTCCTACTTGCTCCCTTGTGAGCTGTGTCCCGAAAGGACCAGCCTGCCCATGGGAGTTGTGTTCATGAGTAGTGATCACTAGACGGAGGCAACACATCTCCCTGGGTGGTTAGGTGCTATTATTTAACCCAATGACATAACCGAAGCCCTTGTTTTGAGACGTGTCTAGACTGAACCGGGAGCATTATAATTATTATTATAATTTAATAATAACCCCTTGCCTCTCAGCCATAGATGGTGTGTATGTGTGTGTGACTGTGTATGCGCGTGCACACTCACCTTTACTATACCTGCATACACGTGTGCTCACACACATTCACTCTGGTGACATAGAACCCACAGGTCCCCACACTGTGGGTGTGCCCAGGGTCTGTCCCACCTCCCTCTGCTCCCACCCTTTCGTGCTCTCTTCTGTAATGAGCACAAGGACCTGGAAGCGTGTGAACTGCATTGTCCAGATTCCCTTGTCATGTCTGTTCCTGCTGGCGTCTTCCAATGGCAGGTGCTCTCTTGTGACAGGAGGGAGACAAGGCGTTCTGTCTTGTCTCCTCTGGGGGTGGCAGTGGTTACAAAACTGGGGCTTCTTGGTGTCCGGTCAGGCAGTGTGGATTTGACAACTGTAGGCAGCGTCAGGAGGAGAGCATGGGGTCCTGGCTCCCCCTGCATCGGCGGAGAGTGGGGTCTTGGTCTGCTGCAGGGGTGACAGCAGCGGCTCCTGGTGTGGCAGTGAGGGGCAGGGACTCCAGCAGCATCGGAGGTCCCCCCTCCCCCCACCCCTGGGTTCTAGGTGATTCTGTTTTTGCTCTTGAACTTCAGCCTTAGACTTGGTAGCAGATTCCTCCTGTCTTTTATCTCTAGATAACCTCACCTTTTCCCCCTCATGGTCCCAGCCCTTCCAACAGTTTGTAATCTATTCCCTAGACTAAATTTCTTCTGTTAGAAACATCTGGAGTCGTTTCTGATCTTGCAGGTTTTGATGGAACATTCTTGTCTTGATACCAAACGGTTCGTAGCTATGGAGCACGACAGTTTGGGGAAGGACCATCCTGTTTTTGTGTTTATTTCCGATAGTAAGAATTTAAAGGGGATACAGAGAAGGTCTGCTGCATTTATCTCTGATTTTCTCTTGTCCTTGTGACAGCTGATGCAATTAAACACTTGTTATTCCCACTGTCACTCAAGTACCTCTTTCCATCCAGTCTCACAGCAGCATTTCTTACCTTCCACAACGAGGGCAGGGTCTCCATCACACTTCAAAGCCCCTTTTGGGGGCACCTGGTGGCTCAGTCAGTTGAGCATCTGCCTTTGGCTCAGGTCATGATCCCAGGGTCCTGCGCTGGACTCCCTGTTCAGTGGGGAGCCTGCTTCTCCCTCTCCCTCTGCTGTTTCCCCTGCTCATGTGCTCTCTCTATCTGAAAAATAAATAAATAGAATCTTTAAAAAAAAAAAAAAAGACTCTCCCTCTTCCTCTGCTGCTTCCCCCCACCCCGCTGCATGAAAGCTTGCACCCCGCCCCGGCCAAAGCCTCCTTTTAGTTTATAATTTGGATTTCAATCCTTTACCTCTCCTTAACTTTGTTGTTCCATTGATTTACTCATCCTTACATATTTAACGAATTCATTCAAACCACCCCCCAAAAGTTACTACTATAAATAAATGCTACTAGGGACATCTCCTATACCCGGTAAGAATCTGAAAGTGCAGGGAGCTCTAACACAAGTACTGTCCTCGTGAGCCCACCGATCAGTGCAGCTGACAGGCCAGTAGACGGGCACTTCCTGGGTGGTGTGAGGGGTCTCTCAGCAGGGGGCATGCTAAGCGCTCATCGACCTTTGCCTTGAAAGGCGTGTCCTTCACATTCCCCCACTAAATGCACGTGACCCCCCATGATCCACCGTACCTCACACACACAGAAGCACTGGTCTGGTCTGACCTAGAACATAAGTCAACAAATGATGAACATGGTTAAAATAAAACGAAATGAAATCTGGATGCCGTAGTTTTCTGAACAGTGTACGAGAGTCTGAGACTAACAGGCAGCCCAAGAATGGAAGACTCTTAGCAGCCTTCCAGCAGCCATGGTGTCCGTAGACCAGGACTGTCCAGCCTCCTGCCCCAAACTCAGGGGACAGGAGTGCGCATGGCCTGTTTTCCTCTAATGCCCAAAATTCCTGGCACTATTTAAATCATGGCGACCTCTTTTTCTGGCCAAGCCCAGTTGGAGAATTCAACTGTGCATTGACCTCAGTCCATTGAATATATTTGGTAATATTGTTTTCCCTTTCTTCCTGTTTCTCGTATTGCGGGGTCTCATGACAGGGGTTTTCAACTTACTGAAAATTAACTCTACTTGTCAGCCCTCTGCTCTTCTTCCCCCCCACTATCCCTTTTCCCCCAAAGAAGGAGGCAAGGATGAACGTGGGGCAGAGCTCAGGTGACAGGATGTGTATGCCCATTGGATGCGGGCTAGAAGCTGTCTAAGGAGGAACGTTGGCGAGGAAGCCGGCTGCTGTGGTCCCACGTGCTAACCTGGAGGCTCAAGGGAGGCAGCTGATTTCTAAATGGGGGCAGAGTGGAGGAAAAGAGGGCCTGAGAATTGTACTCTAGACTGAGAAAAGTGTTAAGTGCAAGGATTGCAGGTCAGAGAGCCCTGGACATCTGCCAAAGTACCATAATTGGTCTTGGCCCCTGGGAAGGGAAAGGCGGGAGATGGGGTTGGAGCAAGTGACCAGGGTCTCATAGAACAGGCTAAGGAATTGGGTAGCATGGGGAGGTTTTAAGCAAGGACCTTGCCCAGTGAGATTTGGATTGTAGCCCAGACATCCCAGCAGCCAGCTGTCCCCTAGTACACGGAAGCGACCCTGGCAGGTGGGACCCAAACTAAGGAGCTCCCGCGAGAGTCCAGTTGTGAGATAACAGAGGAGACTGGCTCAGGACAGAGGCGGTGGAACTGTGTGTGGGATTTTCTCCCAGAGATGTTCTAAATTTTGGTTAGCTTTGATGCCTTTAGTCTTGGAAAGATCTTTCCATTTTCCTTGGACACTCAGAGGAGCTGCAAAGCACTTGCGGTATCAAAGACTGAGATGCACGTGGGTCATTTCCCCAAAAGAGAAGAAATGAGCTTAGGATTTTTTTTTTTTTTTGCCATCTTTATTTATTTATTTATTTATTTTTTACCATCTATTTTAAAAGACCGGGAATAGAAAAAACAGCTTTGGGTTCCATCTCCATGGGAAATGGAGCAGAAAGTGTTCTTGTTCTTGAATGGCTATCATGCCCCCAGCAAAATCTCTGTAGGGAGGAGAGCAAGGAAATAAGAGAAAATGAGGCTTGATTCCTGCCCCACGTGATTTACGATGGACAATGGAATGGCACATGGGGAACTATTAGTTATGTAATTAAGCGTTAGAGATTTTGTGGCCAGGAGGTTGCTATGTGGCTGGGAGCTGCGTAGAGGAGGTGGGCTTGCAGGAGCCCTGAAGGGCTGCAGAAATGAGAAGGTGGCCCCCCGAGGCTGGGCACAAGGACATCTGCCTGGGGATTCTAGGCTAGGCCAGTGCTGGCTCCAGATAGAGCTGAGGGGGCACAGAGCTTTCATAAAGATCATGAACGTAAAAGGAGCAACCAGCATACTGTTTTGAGTGATGATTCCATGTCCTTCTTAAAATGTTTTAACTCTCCTGAGCTAGGGTCTGGACAGGAAATGCAACCATGACCTTGGCATGGCTTCACCAAGAAAGTGTAGGCTTGGCGCCTGGGTGACTCTGTCAGTTAAGCGTCTGCCTTCGGCTCAGGTCATGATCCCAGGGTCCTGGGATAGAGTCTGGCTCCCTGCTCAGCAGGGAGTCTGCTTCTCCCTCTCCCTCTGCTATTCTCTCTCTCTCTGTCAAATAAATAAATAAAATATTAAAAAAAGAAAAGAAAAGAAAGGGTAGGCTTGTGTTGAGGCTGTCCAGCCTTCCCCCTCCATGGAGGCAAATTATCTCTTCATATCTGATATATGTCCACAGTCACTGGAAAGGGACTCAGTGGATCTTTTCCCCCGGAGCTATGCTGGTTCCAGGCAGGAGGAATGGATTTATTTCCCTCTTTACCAGCTCTCTCCACCCAGGGGGCAGAATGGCCCAGGAGCTGATGGGGTTCATCGGAGAGTTCACAGAGCTGGGGGGGAGGACAGAGATGTATTTATGGCCCTTGTTGGGCCACTTGTCTCTTCTCAAGGGTAAAACTACAAATTCCTTGCATGGTACAAAGCCAGTTTTTAAAAACCAATTTGGGTCAGTCAGCAGGTCTCACCCAACAGTCAGTGACGGCCGGAGAGCAGTTGGATTTGATGGCCGACAACGGGAAACCACCCCGTTTGGCTGCTGAAATGGAAGCAGATCCTTGCCTTTCATCTCCCGGGTTTTCCAGAACTCTTGCTGGGAATGCTTCAACCAAAAGACACACCCTTCCTGAGGATCTTGGGGCTGTCAGAATTTGAGAAGATCTTTGATATTTTAAGAATACTGGCTTTGATGTGTCCCCTCCAAAAACGAATCAACATGAGCCCAAATCTCTGGATGGCCACCGGCCCATTTCATGCGTGTATGAGTCAGGTCGGGCTGACGGTTACGGTTACTGACCTGGGTTATGGTACAGTAAACAAGCAGCCCCAAATCTCCGTGGCTTAACCCTCAAAAGGTTTACTTCTCTTTCTCATGACGTGGTCATTATGAGCCGGCTGGGGCCCTTCTCCAGGCCTGCGCCACCAGAGCAAGCCCCATCCCGGCTGTACGGGTCCCCAGGCCAGAGTTACGAAAAATGCCTCGTGGATCACCACTGCTTTCTAGAGCTGTCTGCGCACATACCACCGCTGTAGGAATTGCTTTGGCCTCAGTCAGACACGAGGCCTCTTCTAACTTCAAGGGGCAGGAAGGGCAGTCCATGGTGTGCCTGGAAAGAGAACCGGAAATTTGCTGACTCCCCAGCTGTGTGACCTCTGAAGGGCGGGGATGAAATGGGGGTCCAGTCTGGTTTAATGGCCTGGAAGCCAGAGGCCGGGGTGGGGGTGGGGGTCACTTATTAGTTCTTGCCCTTAGGCAAATCATATAGTTCCAAGAGATAGCATTTCCTTGTCCTTTTAGGAGGGAGGTAGGTGGGAAGGTGGTGATGGAAAGGAAAACGGCGCCTGTTCAGCAGTCTCAGAACAGTGTTGAATGGCTCAAAGTCAGTCAATACCAGTGACACTGAAACACGAAGAGAAAGGGGTACAAATGTTTTAAGGAGAGGCTGGGCACTGTTCTAGGCAACTACGGCGCAGAGGTGGTTCTCCTGAGCAGCTGCATTTATCAGGACAAGGTTGCAAAGGGCAAAAGCCTCCAGAATTGTTGTAGATTAAATATGAAAGACATTTGTTTCTCAGGTAAAAAACCGAGAGCATGCGGTCAGGACGGGGATGAGGGCTTCACTGTCCTAGGGGCTTTGGCTTCTGTGTCATCCCCCTGAGTGTCTCCCTGTTTTAGCCCAGGTGATCCAGAAACCAGCACGAGATGCAGAAGCAAACGCACCGCCCATCCTTTACCGCAGAGTGCAACCGCAGGGAGGAAGAGGGAGGGAAACCTGCGAGCGAGACAGAGAGGAGAAGAGGGCAGACGAAAGGTTGTGTCACGAAGCTGCTCACAGATTTTGACAAATGTGTGGGAATGTTTCCAGAAAGGCCTCCTGGCCTTATGGGAGGGATCTGTCTGTCCAGTCATCTCACCCATTGGTCAAAGTTGGCTTCGCAGGGCATCAGGATCCCTGTAGTTCCAGGCGTCATCATCTGGCATTGCCTGCAAGGGAGAGCCAGAGCTCAACATGGCGGCAGAACAAGGGCACGCAGAGCTCCCCAGTGAGGGCCTGGGAGTCAGGGACTCTCAGGTAGAGAGTCAGTGGCTATCTACCTGCCCATCTCAGCTACAACCCCGTGTGTCTGGCCTAGAGGATGGTGGACCTGCTTGGGTAAGCAGGTCCCCCCCTCATCCCCGCTCAGTGTCTTGCTCCTTGGCAGCAACGGGGACGCCCTGAGGCAGGAGGTGAAAGGGATGTGATAGGAGGCATGAAACAATGGGCCGTTGGGTTGGACCTGCAAGCAACGTGAGAAACCAGGAACATCTGCCACAATGGGCTCATCCCAGCCAGCCCGGTAAAATGTCATGGCACCCTGACCTCTGCAACAAGACGGCATGGAATTCAATCAGTCTCCCTTTAGAAAATCCAAACTCTTCGCTGGCTGACAAGAATGTTGTTGGTGTTAAGGGATCCTCTCAGGGGATTATTAGGGGCATGCCCTGAGAAAGCTTGTTTGAACAAATCCTGGGAAGTATGTAACTGGCTGTGGTATATTCCTTAGGCCAAAATGGCTGCATGAACTCCAGCCATCATGTCCATATACCTATTAACAAGGAAGATGGAAAGGCAAGTTTGCACATGACGTATTTGCTGACCTCCCTTTGGCCAGATCTTAGTCCTGGCATCACACTTAGATACAAAGTGTAGTCTTTATTCTTGGTGGTCTTATGCCCAGTTAAAATTTGGCTAAAAGAACAGAACTGTGGGGCCAATTGGTACTTTGTGCCACAGCAGCCAAGGTCGAGGGGCTCTGAGTTAGCATGGAGTGGCCCCGATGCATTGTCTTCATTTCAAATAGGCATGAACAGGGGTAGGTGAATGGGAGTGTGGAGCATTCCAGGGGAAGACAGAGATGAGGAGGAAGAAATAGGGGGGAGCAGGGAAATGAGAGAGATGAGGGGGTGAATGCAGAAAGAGAAAGAGGACAAGAGGACCACCCCCCCCCAACCCTCAGACCGGGTTCTTTCAGTTTTGTGGATACCACAGGCACTCGAATGGCAGTGATGAAAATGAGCAAGAAGGGGGGTTCCTGCTGACATCAGCACTCTATCCACCCAGGGCTACACAGACCTCCTGCTGACCTTGACCTGTACTTCATCATCCCCTGCCCCTTGCCCGAAGCACCTGGCCAGCTCGATACCCCACCCTAATTCTGCCTCCTTCCCTTCCCACACTCAGATAAGAAGTCGATTCTTAGATTAAGAAATCCTTCTAGGGGACGCCTGGGTGGCTCAGTGGGTTAAGCCGCTGCCTTCGGCTCAGGTCATGATCCCAGCGTCCTGGGATTGAGTCCCACATCGGGCTCCTTGCTCGGCGGGGAGCCTGCTTCTCCCTCTGCCTCTGCCTGCCACTCTATCTGCTTGTGCTCACTCTCTCTCTCTCTCTGACAAAAAAAAAAAAAAAAAAAAAAAAAAATTTTTTAAAAAAAAAAAGAAATCCTTCTAGGATTGCATACTTCAGGTTTACCCCATCACTCTGGCATTAAACTCAGGACCTTCTGGGGCTCCTCTGCACTCTGAAATGGCCCTTCTTGTGTCTGAGATGCTTCTGGGGAGATAAAAATAGGATCCAGTCTGCAGAACACTAAAGGCCAAACCAAGAATCTCCCCTCCCCTGGCGGGGGTGGGGGTGGGGCGGAATTTGGGTCTCCTAGGCGGGCAGACCCTAAAGAGACATCCGATTAGGATGGGCTGCTTTGGCCTCCCCCACGTGCGTGCTGACGGAGCCAAACCAGGGGAGAAAGGCTTCCCTCCCCACCTCACAGGTCCTGAACTGAAACCAGCCGGTGCCTCCCCAAACCTGTGTGAACTGAAACCATCCAGTTTCCTCAGCAGCCCAGCTGCCTGCGTCATCGGCTACATCCGCCTTCTGCCCTGAAGGAGGAGCCTGGCTCCACCGTGTGTCTCAGCGCTGTGAGACACTCAGGTTCTCGCCTCAGCCTTGATGCTCCCCCAACAGCAGCAGCCACTCAACCCCAGGATGTGTCCTGGGGGTGTCCTGGGTGTGTTGGGCTCTGCACTCTCTAGCTTTCCCTCGCCCCAGGCGGGGTGAGAATACGGAAGGGGCTGCAAATGGGATGTGGCTTTGGCCTTCCTTCCCACCTTCTTCCCACACAGCTTTAGTGCTAAATTCTGGCGGGGCTGCCTGCTGAGCTCTCTGGAGGCAGCACTGGTAATGCAAAGAGAAGAGGTTCAAATCTCAGCTTTCCCAGGTACTGGGCAAAGCTGGCATGTGACAGCTGCGCAGAGCCTCAGTTTCCCTATCTGCTCCCTGCCTTTCAGTTCCCACAGGGAGCCCCGTACGGATGATGTCATGGGAGGCAGCCTGGTCGTCCAGGGGCCACTCCACAGCCTCAGAAAGACTGCCTCTAGGCAGGTCTTCCCCTCACCCCCACCCCCACCATGAAGGACACCTTAGTTAAGACTCCTCCCACAGCCTCATTTCCACTTTCCTTCCCCGTCCTCCGCCACCATCCCTTGGCATTCCCTCACATCGTCTCCCTTTAAACTTGATATTGTAGAAAGGGATCTTTCGACTCCTCCCGGCCCCCGTCCCATCCCAGAACAAGGCCACAGCTGAGTATCAAAAGGGCATCTGGAGCGCGCCCGCAATGATGACCACTCATGTCACCAGCTCCAGGTGACCCCGAGGAACCCCATCAGCCTCCCGCTGTGGTTTCTGCATGGACTCCAGGAACTAGCAGGGTGGCACGTTCTGAGGGACTGCGGGCAGCCTAAGGGGCCCAGCACCCACGCGGATGAGACGATGACTCCTGGTGGGGAAGAAGGCAAGAGCTGGTGAGTGGCTGCATTTCCCCTTGAGCGCACAGCTGAGCCGCGCCACGCCAGGGGCTGGTCTCAGCACAGACGTGGTTACAGAAGGGAGTGGATTTGGGGGAAGAGAGGTAATGAGGTCATCACCTTCCCAGGTGTGTCTTGGGAGAAGCACGGCAGGTGGGAGTTACAGGATTAGGCTGCACTGAGTCAGTTGGCCACTGGGTAGAAGAGCCAGCCGGCTGGGAGTGGGAGGGGCTGGGAGGTGACGTGGCCGGAAGGGCTTTGAACTGCGGGCCTGGGCTTGGGCAGCTGTGTCTGCGCATGCGCCGCTGCCCACCTGGGCGGGTCCAGTCCCTCCGCTGTCTCAGCCACCCCTGCCCTGGGCTGCATAGCTTTCGGATGGATAAGCCAAGGTGGGCGCTACTTAAGGCAGAAAGGAGAGGAAGGAAGCCAGGGTGTTTTAACTACCTGCTTAGTCCTTCATTCACACCAAGATCCAACTTTCCTTAGCCCTGATTGGTGGTGGCGCATCTTTCTAGCTCCTACTCTGGTCCCACATGTAACTGAGCACAGCCCAGCTGTCCAAACCACAGGCCAGGACTGCTGGCAGCAGGCGCTGCAGGCCCGGGGTGGGGGACAAGCAGGCTCGGCAGGCTGCAGCAGGCCCCAGCTCCCGGTCAAGCCCCAGGGCCTGGGCCCTCTGGCTTAAAAATGGAAGAGATGCCACCCTTCCCGTCCCTTTTCTCTATTTCACTGGTTTACTCTTGACGCCTGACAGTGCCCTCAAATTTGACATGTTCAATTCTGCTTCTTAAAATGGAAACCCAGGGCGCCTGGGTGGCTCAGTGGGTTAAAGCCTCTGCCTTCGGCTCAGGTCATGATCCCAGGGTCCTGGGACCGAGCCCCACATCGGGCTCTCTGCTCAGCAGGAAGCCTGCTTCCCTTCCTCTTTCTCTGTCTGCCTCTCTGCCTCCTTGTGATCTCTGTCAAATAAATAAATGAAATCTTTTAAAAATAAATAAATAAATAAATAAATAAATATAAAATGGGGACCCCTCCCCCCAAAAAACCACTGTCCATTGAACTCCCAGTCAGAGAGCAGAGCACTCTGTGAGGTCAGATGCCTGGCCCAAGGTCTGGGCGGGCTACCTGCCACCAGCTGGCAGGTCCTGTCATCCCTCATGGGCTCACTTGTAAATTGGCAGGGGTGGATGACGGTTCTCTAAGGCTTCTCTGGTTTTTAATATTATGGTGGTGGGTCCCCAAATCATTATTGTGAGCAAATAATATGGTCATAAATTGAGTTACTGAAAAAGAAAAAGAAAAAAAAAGTACAATTACTCTGATTTTTTTTAAATGTGTGTGCTCTTTTCAAAGGTGACTTGGAATATGCAGCTGCCCCAAAGAGAAGGAATAAATTCCTGTGCCATAAAAGGGGTCAGAACAGGTATGGCTTAAGCTCAGTATTTGTATTTCAGATAGAATTGGAAACTCACTTCTCCCACTTAAGCACTGGAGGGAATTAGTCACACTTCCCTGTGGAAGTGGAAAGGAGATTCTCTGTGCTGCTCAAAAGGCTCTTTCAGAAAGTCCTGGGGATAAGCACTGCTCTCTCTCTCTGTGTGTGTGTGTGTGAGAGAGAGAGAGAGAGAGAGAGAGAAAGTGAGAGAGAGAGGGAGAGTGGGAGAGACAGAGACAGGGAGACAGAGAGACAGAGAGATGGAGAGGCAGAGAGGGGCACAGAGAGAGAGAGATTAGAGACATTACATGGAAGGAACGAAGTGATTAAGATACAATGACCTGAAGGGTTTGCTGTCCAACAGGAGGACCTAACATGCCAGCAAATACACAATATATGGAGAGAAATAAGGCTATAAACAAAGGGCCCTAGGGAATGTGATAGAAAGGGTGGTTGATTCTGGTTGGAAGGATCCATGGAACACTTCCTGGAGGAGGTGGTATTAGGCACAGAATTTTCCTTTAAGGGAGAGCTGAATGTCTGGGGAAATAGCAGAGTGCAGGTAGCTCATTTGCAGCTCTCTCTCGCTAAGCCTTGGGGCTCCAGGCCATTTCTCCCCTCGGGTGGGGCAAGACACACGGCAGGTCAGTGTCCTGGTGCTCAGCTGGGGTTCCTCCATCTCCCAAGGGGGCACAAGGGAAGTTGCCCACAGTCTGTAGGCAGCCATGGAGGGCTTTCACTTTGCTTAGCAAAATCTTTTCTTAGAACCACAGTTCGTTCTTGCAAAATTTTCCGGTCACAGAAAGGCCAAGAAGCCAGTTTTTGAAAAGCTTTACACAGCAGAAAAGGAATGCCCAAGGAAGGACGCTGTTGTATCATTGACGAGACTTGTTCCATCCCTCTGTCCCTGTACAGTCAAAATGGGGAGGGACAGAAGTGAGCGTGAGAACACAGGACTTGAGTGGACACACATTTTTCACCCATGGTGAACACCCTACCATCCCTCCATCCCCCATGGGGCCATCCAATTTCTAGCATCTTCTTCAGCCAGGGGTAGTGTTGAGGTTTGAAGGACAGGATGGGGAGAGGGTGAGGATTCCAAGGATGAATTAAGTGAATTCTCTTCCCCGTAAAGTTGGAAATGAACAATTGCACCAGGAACCAGGCGGCTATAAGATACCGCGAGAAGTGGTTGTGTCTTGGGGGATGGAGGAGGCGTTCTTTGTGCTTGGTGTGGAGGACCCTTAACTAGGGTTCACTCGCAGACACAGATGAGAAGGATGTCCAAAACAGCCAAGTAGCAGAAGTCCCGAGTCCCAGTGTGTTGCTGCCACTAAGGGTCACCCTGCTTCTTGGTGTCTCCAGTCAGTAGTAATACTTGTTTCTGAAGTGCTGTGTGAGCTTGTGGGAGCAGGAAGAGGAGTTCTGCATGAGAAATCTCCCAGCATCTGACCAAGCATCACAGCAACTCCTTTCCCTGGGAGCCTCCGCACAGGACCCAGCACACTAGAAACCTAATCAGTGTTCATTGTCATGGAGGCTGAGAGGTGTCATCCGGAGCCTCCGTCCCACAGCTGTATTTTATCAGGTAGGAAGGTACGCATTCTTTTCCTTTGACCATACTCAGAGTACAATACTGTAAATCTTGCTATGTGTTCGTGAGCTTTTATTTTCCTAATAAATGAAGATGTGTTCCGTACCTTTAAACTAGGGTCTGTGTGACCCTAAATGTATGGAAATGAACACATGTTTTAAAGTCAGGCACAGTTACCATGATTTTACTGGCTGTTTATGGAGGAAGGATATGGGGTTTTGCACTTTATTTTTTTCTAACTCTCGTCCATTATTTTGATCTTTCTTCTCTACCTCCCGTGTCATCTCCAGAGGATGTCCATGGGTGGAATCCATCACCGTGAAGCAAGCATCTACAAGAGCAGGCTTGAGGGAGGAGGAGTCTCCAGGCCTGTGTATGGCGGTGAGAAGGAAAGCAGGAAGACTGGGGTCCCAAAGGAGCAGAGGTGGGGAGGCCGTGAGCCTGATGGGGCTGGGGCCTGAGCAGGGAGGAAGCTGGTGTTCACAGAGGGGTGTGGTCTGGACACTGGGAGGAGGGCTTGAGGTATGGACCAGACACCCTTGGGTTTCAGGCTAGTCTTTACTGCCAAAGGGAGCCCAAAAGAGAAGACTGTGGACCCTTTCAGGCCAGAGGGATCTCCAAATGATGGCATCTGGAGGCACCTTCTCTTACTAGTGATAAAGCAGGTGGACCCTGGAGTCTGCTTGTCTGGGAGAAAATTCCACAGTTCCATTTGATGGCTGTGTAATGTGGACAACTTCTCAGCACTTTAGTTTTCTTGCTTATAAAAAAGGCTCAGTAAGACCACCTGTCTGCTAGGGGTGCTGTGAGGCACATGGAAGGTTAGGCACACACATAGTTTAGAGTAGTGCCTGATGCAGCATGGGAGGGCTCAACGTACAACAGTTAGGACCACTGATGTTCTTCTCCCTAATCTTCCTCCCTAAGGACATCCTGAAACACCTTCTGGGCCCTCAGCCTGATTTCTGGGGATGAAAGAACAGGGTAAGATGGCTTCTCGAGTTTGTGTTAGCTAGGATGTCTTTAGCTGTAAGGAATACAAAGTGACTTCTCTCATACAGATGTTTATTTTTACTTAAGAGGAAGTTCAGTAGTAGATGGTCCATCCGGATGTTTCCATATGTCCCAAACATTTGTCTGATTTTGAGCCACTTAGGTGGTCATCAGCCAGTCTACCAAGGTTGAGCAGAGAACAGAGAGATGCTCAAAACCAAATAGGCCCATTTATGGAACATGGCTGGCCACAAAGGAGAGGAGCCACATTAAAAAAAAAAAAAGCCAAGATATATGTTTCCACAATTATCACATGATGATAGAGACTGTAATAAGTGTCCTAAGAATGTAGAAATATTTTAATAAAGGGATACAGAGTCAGGAAAGATTCAGTTTAACTGAGAGCATCAGAGGACTTCATGGAGGCATGCTGGAAAGGGAGCAGGTTGGTGGGAAGGGGCAAGGGTAGGTATGATAAGAAGGAACTTTGTCTGGAACACATGGTGGGTATGGATGGGGGCAGCAGGAAAGGGCTGGGAACTGGAGGTTGGAGCTAGTTTCTAGAGGTCAAGACTTTCTATTTCATTTCATAATCATTGCAAAGTCCTTGAAGACATCAATAAGGAAATAAATCCAAAAACATTTTAGAGATAGTAAGTTGACAGTGATGTCCAAGGTAGATGGGAAAGAGATCTTGAAAGCAGAGAGACCATGTAGGAAGCTATTCAAATAATTAAGATGTAGTACATTTCCAAAACATACAGATTTCATGGACCAGCCAAGTTTCCCTCCAAATTTAAGGTACTGGCTTAGTCACCTCAACATTTTACTTTGCTAAAGGCACAAACAACCATCTAAACCACTACCATTTCATAAGTGCAAAGATATGTCAACCTCCATAAGCAGAAAAGACATTACCTCTGTGTAAAGTACACAGTGTCCCACAATGTCTCAAAAAGGACATCTAAAACTCTATATAACCTGAAACCACGTTCCTCTTCCCAACATGCGCGCGCGCACACACACACACACACACACACACACACACACACACACACGATCATATTTTTCTCATTGTGCATCGGAAAGGTAAAAACTTGGGTCTGGACATGCCACTAGTTTGTAACCCAGCTTCCAGGAGCCACTATGATAGAATTGTGTGGGGTACATTTCAAACAGCCTCTTTGTCTAGTGATGGTTCTCATCAGTAGATGTTGCTGATCTATGAGATCTAGAGATCTATGTTAACACCTGTAATTCTACCTGGACTAATCTGGATGCTGGAATCAAAGCTGGCTTCATGGCAAATCTGGTTCAATCTCCTGGCAGGCCAGTGGTCCATCAAACCTCTCTCTCCAGAATTTGAACTAAATGATAGAGACTGCATTTAGTCTAGAGAGCACATGTGGGATTGGGACAAGCATTTGGGGACATTAACAATCTATGTAGAGAAAAGCAGGACACAGAGACAAATCTACAGAAAGGAATCTAGGCAGAAGAACCAGATTGGCCAAGCAGGGAAAAAGAAGCCAGAAGCAGCAGCAACCTTATCCCCAAAGCCTTCCAGGTCTAACCTTGTTTCCCATGAGGCCTGGCTGCATTTCCATTTCTGTGTCCCTGAGATGTCCTTGTGCCTTTTGTAATCCCCTTGGGTTTACCAGTCATTTCTTTCTGGAAACCAAAGAACTTTGATTTGAAATAAAGACAAAAACAAAGCCTGTTTTGTAAATGAAAGGGACACAACCAGAGAAACAGAAAGGAGAAGTGAGTAAAAATTGGTAAGGGGTTGAATATAGGGCCAAGAAGGAATATCAAAGATCATTGCAAGGTCTTGACTGGGGAGGGTAGGTGTGTCAGAAATAGAGAAGAGGAATACAGGTGAGGGGCAAGTTGAGTTTTGGCATGTGGGGTTGGAGGTGCTGGTGGGGCAGATGGTTGGTGTAGAGGCTTTGGACCAGGAGAGAGACTCGAGTCAGCCATAGCAAGGGGATATCTGGACTACGAGATCCGATTGGCCAAAGAGGAAAGCATGTGGGCGTGCATAAGAAGGGAGAGGGAAAAAGATGAGCATGGGGCTTGGGTTTGGGTTGGATACCTGAAAAGAAGCCTAAGGGGGTTTAGGACGCTCCTGAGGTCGGGTGTGAGATGGTAGAGGTGAATGGAGGCAAGAGAAGCAGAAGAGCAGCTGGGAGAACAGAAAGGATTGGGACACCACTAGTTTCCTTGCCCCTGCAAAATGCTTGGTGGATGTCTTGAGCTTATCTGAGGAAGAGACTTCACAGATACTCCACAGAGGCATACATTCTGGTATACTAAAGTCATTCTCAGAGCTGGGTTGCATTTGGAGATGGGAGTGACACAGGGGTGTGAGGGAGGGCAGGGAGGAAGGAGAGGGTTGATGGATGAAACCAGAACATGAAGGAAGGAGAAAGGGGATGATGTGAAGATCATTGCCAAATATGGAACTTTTTGGATAATCTGTGGATTGCAATGATTTGTAACTATTCTTTAAAGGGTCTGATGAACTTCTACTAGATGTCATGTGGGTTTATTTTGAAAGGAGATTCTTGGGTCCAGGCCCAGACTTCTTGAATCAAAACTCTAGAGTGAAGGCCCAGAATCAGCATTTTATTATTTTTTAAAAATTTTCAATTAAATTTAATTTCTAAATTTGTATTTTATTTTTTAGTTAAAATTTTAATTTTAATTCCAGTATAGATAATATACAGTGTTATTTTAGTTTCAGCTATACAACATAGTGATTCAACAATTCTGTTTATTTATTTATTTGGGGAGGGGAGAGAGAGAGTGTGTGTGTGTGTGTGTCTGTGTGTGTGTGAAAGAGAAGGGAGGAACAGAGAGAGAGAAGGGAGAGAAAGGGTAGGGAGGGGGGAAGAATCAAGCAGACTCTGCACTGAACGCAAAACAAGATGCGGGGCTGGATCCCAGGACCCCAAGATCATGACCTGAGTAGAAAACCAAGAGTTGGATGTCTAACTGACTCAGCCATCCAGGCACCCCAATGATTCAACAATTCCATACATCACCCAGCTCATCATGGAAATCGTACTCCTTGATTCCCCACCTATTTAACCATTCCCCCCTACACCACCCCTCTCTGGTCACCATCAGTTTGTTCTCCATCATTAGGAATATGTTTCTTGGTTTCTCTCTCTCTCTCTCTTTTGCCCCTTGTTTTGTTTCTTAAATTCCATATATGAGTAAAATAATATGGTATCTGTTTTTCTCTGGCTGACTTACTTCGTTTAGCATAGTACTCTCTAGTTCCATTCATGTCATTGCAAATGACGAGATTTTGTTCTTTTTGTATATATATACCACATCTTCTTTATCCATTCACCTGTCAGTGGACACTCAGGCTGCTTCCATAATTTGGCTATTATAGATATTGCTGCTATAAATATAGGGGTGCATGCATCCCTTTCAATTAGTGTTTTGTATTCTTTGAGTAAATGCTCAGTAGTGTGATTACTGGATCATAGTGTAGTTATATTTTTAACTTTTTGAGGAACTTCTGTACTGTTGTCCACAGTGGCTGCATCAATTTGCATTCCTACCAACAGTGCAAGAGGGTTCCTTTTGATCCACATCCTCACCAACACTTGTTCCTTGTTTTGTTGATTTAACTATGCTGACAGGTGTGAGATGGTATCTCATTGTGGCTTTGATTTGCATTTCCCTGATTATCAGTGATGTTGAGCATCTTTTCGTGTGTCTGTTGGCCATCTGGATGTCTTTTTTGGAGAAATGTCTGCTCACGTCTTCTGCCCATTTTCAACTTGAATTGTTTGTTTTAGGGGTGTCAATTTGTATAAGATCTTTATATATTTCAGATACTAATCCTTTATCATATATGTCATTTGCAAATATTTTCTCCCATTCTACAGGCTGTCTTTGAGTTTTTGTTGATTGTTTCTTTTGCTGTGAAGATTTTATTTTGATGTAGTCCCAATAGTTTATTCTTGCTTTTGTTTCCATTTCCTCAGGAGACATATCTAGAAAGATGTTGCTATGGCTGATGTCAGAGAAATTACTGTCTATGTTCTCTTCTAGGATTTTTATGGTTTCATGTCTCACATTTATGTTTTTAATTTATTTTTATGTATGGTAGAATGCTTTATAATGGAGCAAGGAATAAATAAATGGTGCATTCATGCTGTGAAATATAAAGTTATTGAAAGGGGTGAGTCAATACTATGCTAATTGGTGTGAAAGCTTAACTTAAATAAGCAAAAAGAAGAGATGTGCACATAACATGGTCACTTTTTTTTTTTTTGAGAGAGATTTATTTATTAGAGCGAGAGAGAGAGCATGTGAATGGGGGGAAGGCAGAAGGAAACCAAGAAGGAGAGAAGCAGGCTCACCACTTAGCATGAAGCCAAACACAGGGCTTGAGCTCATGACCCTGAGATCAAGACCTGAGCTGAAACTAAGAGTCCACTGCTAAACTGACTAAGCCACTGAGGTGCCCCATTGTCACATTTTTGTATAAAAATAGTGACACAAATAATTCTGTATATGTTTCAGTGTTTTCATGTGTGATTCTCTCAATAAGTGCAAAATCTGGAAGGTCATATACCAGAGTGTTAACATTGGTTTTCTGGAGTACAAAAGGCAAAATGAATAAGGAAATAATTTTTTAAAAGGGCATCTAGGGGTAATTGGGTGGCTCAGTCAGTTAGGCATCTGCCTTTGGCTTGTCATGATCCCAGGGTCCTGGGATTAAGTCCCACATTGGGCTCCCTGCTTAAAGGGGAGCCTGTTTCTCCCTCTGCCCCCCTCACTCATTTTCTCTCTTTCTCTCTGTCTCTCACAAAAATAAACAAATACAAATACTTAAAAAAATAAAAAGGCATCTCGTATAATAACCATTTTGCCAACTTTTTATAAACTAACACTTATGGGTACATATAAATGCATAGAAAGGCAGACTAAGGGACAGGCACAAACATTATAAGGGTGAATTTCTCAGGGTAGGAGGATTTCAGGTGATTTTAATTGTCTGTCTTTTTCTTTTCAGCACACTAAAATTTTGATGGTGATCAACATGATTTTCTTCATTGTGGGGCAGAAGAGCTTTGTGTGGGGGTCAGAACCAGCATTTTAAACACACTCTCTAGGTCACTCTTGTGCCCACTGATGTTTGAGAACTTGTCTCTGTTATCCTTAGAGGGTAGGCTGTGTTTCTTCACATTATCTCCTCCTCTGGAAGACATAGGTGTGTTCTATTACCCAGTTATTGTGAAGAAAATCAACAATTCCAAAGCATGCCACAAATCTCCAAGAACCTCCCAGGGCCTCATGCTACCTTACAAAGATAGAATCCAAACAGTATCTTGGTAAACACAGGCCAAGATGGCCTCTGGGAGGGTTTCTGCTTCCACCTGAAAGAGACCCATCAGTGGGTCTCACTTCTGCAGTGTCGGTTGGCATTGTGGCAAGTAGGACACCTGTTCCTCTTCTTCCAGATAGCTGAGAAAGACTCTCTAGAAGCTTTCTCCCAGCATCATAAGAAGCAGTATGACTCACAATTATACAACTTAGTGTAGCATCAGGTCCGTTGGTCTAAGAAGGAAGGTAAGTGGCATCCACCCTCTGATCTATCAAAATTTACAGTATCTGGACTCTGAATGTGAGGTGTGACTGTGTCAGTTCTTTCCTGGTGGTAAAAGTTTTTTGATTCCACTCACAGACATCATGGTTGTCATTGCAAGAATATCCTAAGTGCCAGTGGAGAGTTGAGTTTTGAACAAAGGGACACCCATGCCCACTCAGATGACATGAAACAGATAAAACAGATTGTCATATCACTATTAATGGCATACACATTGGATCATTTAGGATTGTTCTGTCTGCAAACTACAGATAACTCAGTAATAGCTTAGACCACTAGGGTGGGCCCAGGGATGGTTCTGTGACTCAGTGATGTCTGGGGGTCTAACCCTCTTTGTCTTGCTCTTCTGCCATCTTCAGTGGGTCAGGAACATCCCACCTTCTAATCAGAGATGGCCGTTCCAGCTGGAGGACAGATTGCCTCACACACGTTGGAGTCCCGGGCAGGAAGCAAAGGGAAAGAGAAGATCCTTTCTTTCATCAGGGAAAGAGATCTTTCTTGGAGGTAGGCCCTGAGCACATGTACCTTCCTGGACCCATGATGCCAAGAGGAGATGGCCACTGACAAGGAGCAGTCGCTACCATGCTAAGGGCTCTGTTAGCAATGAGAAGGGGCTGTTCACTGACATGTCATCAAAAAATGTGTCCCATACGGTGATCAAATTTTTTTTTAAGATTTGTTTACTTATTTTAGAGAGAGAAAGAGAAATAGAGAGTGAGCAAGCAGGGTGGAAGGGCAGCGGGAGAGAGAGAGAATCTCAAGCAGACTCGTCGCTGAGCCTGATCCGGGACTCAGTCCCATGACCCCCAGAAATCAAGAGCCAGACACTTAACCGACTGAGCTGCCCAGGCATCCGGAGCAAATACTGACAGATACTGATGTCAGGGTTTTGTTTCTCCCAGCAGAGCACTGTATCTTGTGGAGGAGCCAGAGATGAGCAGGAAGGTGACGTCAGAACCTTTCCTTGGAGCATCTCCCGGAGTATGAGAAGTCGAAGCCAGACTGCCTGATGCTGCCAGAGCTCTTCTTTATGTCGTCCGTGGGGCTTCGATCCTGCGTCACTGGGTCAGAAAGCACCGCTGGGCCTCAGTTTCTTGCTGAGAAGCCATCGGTAGAGCCTCACCAGCAATGCTTTTCTAATGAACCTTCCCGCACCCAAGGGCTAGTCCCATGGCTTCACAGTCTTCACAGAAGAGACTCTGGAGTGGAGAACTTGGTATTTAGGCTGGGGAGAGGCTTCTGGGATGGACTATGGGTTCAAGAAGCTTCATATACAAAATAGCGTTAAGATAGCATAGGAGCCTAGCTGCAGGAGGTAGGTAGGGGCTTCCGGGGGCCAGGCTGTGGGCTGCAGGGAGATAGACTGGGGATTACAGAGAGGTAGGTGGGGGTTGCAGGTAGGTGGGGGCTTCAGGGAAGGTAGGCTGGAAAGATCAGAGGAAAGAGTGCCTGTAAGGTCAAGGTCAAGGTGAAACCTTGAGAATCAAACCACAAAGCCCTTGAATTTGACTTATTATATCAAATCAAGGAGAGAGGCAGAAAGTACTCTGGCAGTGCTGTGATGGGACACTTCCGCTCTTTCAACCAATACATTTTTACTGGGCAGTTGACATGAGCCAGACTCTGTTAGATGCAGAGATTTCAAGACAAGCTGTAAAAGAACTTAATCAATTATCAAGGCATTGTCTTTTAGTGACTTTAAGATTCTTGCCCCTCTCTTCATGGCTCTGTGTATCCCTTTCTCACTAGCTAAGGGCTCATCCTGTGTCAAATGCTCTATATATAACGTGTCATGCAAATCTCTCCACCACTCTCTGAGATAGGGACTATTATTTTTGCTTTACAGCTGAGAAAATCAAGGCCCAGTGAGGTGATAGGGTTACCTAGGGTCCCATGGCCAGATTCAAAACACAAAACTGGTACCTTTTTCTTCCCCCATATACCAACTTTCTTTTCTTTTCTCTTTCTCTCTCTCTCTCTCTTTTTTGGTCTTTCTCTACATTTTACAATATTTTATTACTTTTTATTTCTAATCAAATAATATCAATAAATATTTAAAAACTCTAATAGTTCTAAGCTTTATCAAGGAAACAATGTTTCCTTGCATACCTTCTCTCAACTCTTCCTACTTTCCCCGAGGCAACCACTTTTGAATGTTGGCAAGTTCAGTTCTAACAACAGACTAATGGTACTATTTTTCGATGTGTTAATTTTAGACATTATTGTTTTCTGGTCATGAAGTTTTCGCTCTCTGCTGGACACTGTCTATCTCTTCCAGATGTATTCTTTTACCCAGTTGATCCCCAGGGAGGCTGACCTTTGTGGGCGAAGTGCACAGGCTCCCTAATCCTCTGGCTTTGGGTTGTGTCTGGCTAATGGAGGCATCAGCAGGAGATTGGATTGGAGGGGTACGAAGGGGATGAGATATTTATTCTCCTGGAAAAGACCCCCTCCTCCTTTTCTGGCAGACAGCCCTATCTATCCAGCTGCTCTCTGAGGTTCTGATAATTACCCCTCCCCTTGCCCTTGAAGATTCAGGCCTAGAAATGGCAATGACCCCCTGCTATTGTTAGCTCAGGGCACTTCCCTATCTTTGTTTTCCTAAGCTCTGTCCACACTTTGAAAATAGTTTCTGTGTTACAGGTTGAGACCCTTTGGCCCTACTCACTCCAGCCCCACACAACAGATTATTTACTTCATTAGTACAATGTTTACATTTTTAAAACTACATAAATACTGCTGACTACATAGTCAAGTAGTGAGTTATAAATTAGGATTACATTTCTTTACTGAACAAATTTTTGTTTTTACTGCACTTAAGTGCCTAATTTTAAAAAATACCTTAGCTTTCTGTATATCGGCCTTTAATTCTTTCCACATGCTTCACTGGGCCTGTTAAATGCCTTTAAGTGTTGTTTTTCAAAAGCTTGAACATTATCAGTTTTTTATGTTTTTCTTGGGGGGAAGGGTGTGTTGAGTAAATCAGCCTCCATAATAAACAGAACTTGATCCAGACATTCTGAAATTAAGATCCTTACTAACCCACTAACCAAGTGACGAAAGCAATTCAGGCTTGTTTCATTGATCTTAAAGGTTTTACTCTCCTTGGCAAATATTGTGGCCACCTACAGATAGTAAATATTTTACTAAACAAATAACTTAGACTTCTTTCAGATGTGTTTTATCATCACCCCTTTCGAATAGTGCATTTTAAGTTTGCTAACTTTTTGTTATATGGTCTGTCCTCTCCTCACCTGCTGAGGACCATTGGGTTTCATCTCTCCCACCCAATCTTCTCAAGACCTAGCTAAGTGCAAAGCAATTTTCAGATGTGCTTGTCCATAAAGGAAAGTCCAGAGAATTTATCTGTTCAGAATTGGTGTACAACAGGCCCCAGCTTCTGGTAGATTGATATAATCTTACGATGTAGTTCTTCTAAACGTAAGATCTCTCTTTAAAATTCTGCAGCTGTGATTTTATTTTTCACAGACTTTTCATAGAGACCCTTCCCTGCAGCCCTCTGTTACTGGGGACTTTTCTTTAACATCATCTGGTACTTCCCTTTGGCTTTCCTGTACTGGATTTCCTGTTTGTTGGAGCGTAGACTTTCCTATTTCTTGACTTATGCCCTTGTTTTTCTGGAACATATCCTTTAGTAGCTTCATAAGAAAGATTACATGGAACATAAATTTTCTTGTGTTCTTACATGTCTAAAAATGTATTTGTCCTACTTGTTACTTGATTTGTAGTTAGACAAGGATAAGATTTTAGGTTCAAATTATTTTCCCTCAGATTTAAGAAGGTGTCATGGGAAGACCCTGGACCCATTTCCTCCTATGGACACAACAAATCTGCAGCTACATAGGGAGAAATTCCCTCCAAAAAAGAAACCAGCTGACAAGCTCTTCCACAACAAAAGATAAAATGACCACAAGTGGGAGAGGCAGAGACTTGGTCTCACAAAACCCCTGCTTAAGGCACCACAACCCATGACTAGAATGGATCTCGCACAGAAGGAGCTCCGTCTTCATTAGCTGGGGGTTTATGCTCCCATGTCAGACCCCTGAAGCTTTGGGATCTGCACTGGAGAGACAAGGTCCCAAAATGTCTGGCTTTGAAAGCCAAGAAAGCCTATGTCCAAGAGACACACAGAGAATAGGGGTTCCATTCGTAATGGGCTTATGCACAAACTCACTTGCCCTGGGACACAGCACAGGAACAACAGTTTGAAAAATGCCTAGATCATATGTGAAGGAGATGCATTTGCTCATCTTCAAGCATTTAGAGGGGCAGGAAGCTGTTGGGACTCACTCTGAGGACAGAGATGTGACAGGTACCATTTTTGCATTCTCCCTTCTACCTTGCTAAGTGTTGGCACTGATGGGTGCCATTTTTGTCCTCTCCCTCCAGTCTGCTAGTGCTGGTGGACATGCACACCCCTGCACTGCTTCTTTGGTCGCAGCAAAGCCACAGGGTGAACGCCTCCCCCACCCCCACCCGTGGCACTCTTGTAGCTCTGCCCTAGCTGCCAAGCAAGCATCCTGCCTCTGCATCACTCTCGCAGCCCACACAGGGGATACCCTCTGCGTCCCTGGCTGTGGCGGCCATAGTGATTGTGTTTCTGGGCCCCGTGGGTCTGAAATAATCAGAGAGACAATTCTGGGCAGGTTACCATACCTAGAGCACCACACAGAAGCAGAATGAGACCCTCTCCAACTCCATGTGGAAAAGGCCTGTGTACTTGGCCTGGAGCTTCAGCCTGAGAGGCAGGCTTCAGATTTGCCACGATCTAGAGGTTATGGAGATGCTCTCAGGGAATGTATATGCTGCCTACAAGGTACTCACTTCAGATGTTAAGGACACGTGCAGTCTGAAAGTGAAGGGGTGGAAAAAGATGTCTCATGCAAAAGGAAACCAAAAAAAAAAACAAAACAAAACCTGGAGTAGCTACTTGTATCAGACAAAACAGACTTTAAAAGAAAGACAAAAAAAAAAAAAAAAAAAAGAGGTCAATCCAACAAGAAGATATAATATTTGTAAATACTTTTGCACTCAACATAGGAACACCTAAAGAGAGAAACTGGTAACAAGACAATAATAGTAGGGGACTTTAATAATCCACATACACTGATGGGTAGATCACCCAAAGAGAAAATTTACGAGGAAATATTGGTGTTAAATGACACATCAGACCAGACGGACTTAATGGATACATATATGCAAAGAGAGCATTCCATCTAAAACCAGCAGAACACATATTCTTTTCAAATGCACATGAAATAAATTATATATTAAGCCAAAAATGATAGGTATTAAGGCCACAAAATAAGTTTCAATAAATTTAAGAAGGTTTGCAATCACATCAAGTCTCTCTTCTCATCACAACGATATGAAACTAGAAATCAATTATAAGAAGAAAACTGGAAAAATCACAAATATATAGAGATTAAACAGCATACTACTGAACAACCAATACATCAATGAAGAAATCAAAGGAGGGGAAAAAAATACCTTGAGACAAGTGGAAATACAATATACCAAAATGTATGGGATGCAACAAAAGGAATTCTAAGAGGGAAGTTTCTAACGAAAACAGGCCTACCTTAAGAAATAAGAAAAATCTCAAGTAAACAGTATAACTTTATGCCTGAAGGAACCAGAAAAAGAAGAGCAGATGAAACCCAAAGTTGACAGAAGGTAGGACATTATAAATGTCAGAGTGGAAATAAGTGAAATAGGGAATAAAAAGACAACATAAAAGATCAATGAAACTAAGAACTGGCTCTTTTATTATTTATTTATTTATTTATTTATTTATTTATTTATTTTTTAGAGAGAGAGAGAGGTAGGGGAAAGGGGCAGAAGAAGAGGGAGAAAAAGAATCCCAAGCAGGCTTCATGCTGGGCCTGACATGGAACTTGACCTTGCACCTCCAAGGTCATGACCTGAGTCGAAATCAAGAGTTGATGCTTAACTGACTGAGCTACCCAGGCACCCCAAGAGCCGGCTCTTTGAAAAGACAGACAAAATTTGCAAACCTTTAGCTGGATTCAGTAAGAGGAAGAGAGGCTCAAATAAGTAAAATCAGAACGAAAGAAGATGAGTTACAACTGATATCAAAGAAATATGAAGAAACAGAAGAGACTATGATGGACAATTGTACACCAACAAATTGGACAACCTAGAAGAAATGAATAAATGAATAAATTCCTAGTCATCTTCCAGGACTGAATCATGAAGAAATAGAAAATCTGAATAGACTGATTATTAGTAGAGAGATTAAATCAGTAATCAAAAATCTCCTAGCAAACAGAAGTCCAGGACCAGACGGCTTTACATAATACTGTGAATTATATCAAACATTCAAAAAAAATTTAAAACATAATCTTCTCAAACTCTTCCAAAAAACTGAAGAGGAGGGAATGTTTCTGAACTCATTTTATGAGACTAACATTACTCTGATACCAAAACCAGACAAGGACACCATAAAAAAAGAAAATTGCAAGCCATTATCCCTGAAGAACAAATATACAAAAATCTTCCACAAAGTATTAGCAAAATGAATTCAACAATGCATTAAAAGGATCATTTATTATGACCAAGTGGGATTTATTCCAGGGATGCTAAGATGGTTCAATATCTACAAACCAATCAACGTGTTGTACCACACTAACAGAAGAAAGGAAATAAAGATGGAGAAAAAGCATTTGACAAAATTTAACATCCATTTAAGATAATTCTCAATAAAGTGGGTATAAACAGAACATAACTCAGGGTAGTAAAGTCCCTCTATGACAAGCCTACAGCTAACATCAAACTCAATGTTGAAAAACTTTTCTTTTAAGATCAGGAACAAAACAGCGGTGCCCACTCCCACCACTTTTATTCAACGTAGTATTGGGAGTCCTCCTCAGAGCAGTCAGGCAGGGAAAAGAAATAAAAGGCATCCAAAAAAGCAAAACCATCACTATTTGCAGACAACATGATTTTATATATAGAAAATCCTAAAGGGTCCACCAAAAAGTGTTAGAATGAGTCAACAAATTTGGTGAATTTGCAGGGTACAAAATCAGCATACAAAAATCTTTTGCATTTTTATACACTAATAATGAACTATCAGAAAGAGAAGTTAAGAAAACAATGCCATTTATAATTGCAATAAAAAATAAAATACCTAGGAATAAATTTAACCAAAGAATTGAAAGACCTGTACACTGAAAACAATAAGACACTGATTAAAGACATTGAAGATGACACAAAAAATGGAAAGATATCCCATGGTCATGGATTGGAAGAATTAATAGTAAAAATAGTAAAAAAAAAATTAATAGTAAAAATAGTGAAAATTAATAGTAAAAATTGTACAATGCCCAAAGCAATGTACGGATTCGATGCAATCCCAGGCATAATTCCAATGAGGTTTTTTTACAGGAATAGAAAACAAACAACATTCTAAAATTTGTATGGAACCATAAAAGATCCCAAATAGCGAAAGCAATCTTGAGAAAGAAGAACAAAGCTGGAGGCATCACCGTCCCTGATTTCAAACTACTTTACAAAGCTATAATCATCAAAACAATACGGTATTGGCCTAAAAACAGACACATAGATCAGTAGAACAGAGTAGAAATCCAGGAAATAAACCCACACGTGTATGGTCAGTTAATGACAATGGAGGCAAAAATACGCGATCGGTAAAGGGTGTTCTCTTCAGCAAATGGTGTTGGGAAAACTGGAAAGCTACCTGCAAATTAACTCAAAATAGATTAAAGATTTGGATGTAAGACCCCAATCCCTCATTGTCATTTATTCATACCTCATCTCCCCACGTCTGGAGAATCCCAGGTTAGTTTTTTCCAGAGCACTGTCTCCCATCCCTGACTGGGGTGTGGGTGGGAGCACAGTCGTGTGTATGGGGTTGGGGGGCAGTTGCTGGCAGAAAGGGGCAGGAAAGGGCACATGGACGCCCCAGCAGCCCATGTTCAGGGTTTCGACCTGCTCCCCTGACCAGGCCTGAGACTCTCTGGGTCCCCGGTGCCTCAAAGGGTAACGGCGATGTGAGTTCTGCAGGAGGACTAGCCACTTCTCATGCTCTTGTACCGTCGCTTGCAGCTAATTGCTAAATCTTTACCACTTTCCTCTCTACTTTCCATCTTCCAGAAAATCGCCAAAATCTTTCAGTTGCTGAGGTCTCCCCTTCTGATTTTTTAATTTCATTCCTGTCATTTTAGCGAAGCCTCCGGATGTCAGAGGTTTGGTCAGGAGTCCTGCGGGCCATGCTTTGAGCTATTAGGTTGTTCTGCCCACTGGGAGATCACCTGAGGTGTCTGCTTTGAGGGCTTTTCTTACCATAGGAATAAAAAAAAAAAAATGATGCCCATCTTTCTGTTGACTGCAGAAAGTCATCAGGTGAAAAGGACTCTCTCCGTAGGTTCCTCTGAGCCCTCCTCTGAACTCAGACCTTGGCACCCTTCCTGTCCTCAGCTTCCCTAGCCAGTTCTTAGCAAGAATCCTGTTAGGTCACGTTAGAAGAATCCCCTCCCCTTGATGCTCCTCATGATGATTTTCCATTCGCCGACCCCCCTCACTCTGTTCCTTGGCTGTAAATCTCCGTTCTTCCTTCTTGCACTCAGGGTTGAGCGCCATCTCTCTGCTCTTCAGTCTTCAATAAAGTCTTTCTTACCATTTTACCAAGTGGCAGAATAATTTTTTTCTCTAACTCTGGCCATTGAGGAGCTGTGTTCCATCAGGGACTGAAAGAGGAATTGAAACACTGGTCTTTGCCTCCTGAGCACTTTTCTTGACCTGTGTAGCGCAGGGGGTGATTTTCTAGGGCATGGTTTTTCCAACTGTGAAATGCAACCCATTAGTATAGTGAAATCAGTTACTAAGTCACAACCAGCATTGCAAAAATGAAATCAAGCAGAGCTGGCAAACACCACTGAGCACTGCCTGCAGTTGGGGGAGGTGCTGACTCGTGAAACCTTTGTTTCAGTTCATGTACCTGCGCACTGGGTCAAGATGTAAATATATTTCTTACTGTAGAAACTGGTAAAATCTGCCAGCCATTGGTTCTAGGAAATGGATTTGAGCTGTTTGCTTTACTTTTCTAAGAACAGCACTGCCAGTCAGACTGCCAGTATCATCTATCTTGATCTTCGTGGGGATGGATTTAGTAAGGGAAATTCTCAGCCATGAAGTGCTAATATATTGATTTCTCAGTCTCTCTTTTACTATAACCTTTTTAGCATTTTTCTTTTGGTTAAAGCATTGTCTTAACTTTGTCTTGCTTAAGAAAACCAGGATGCACAAGAAAAACTTCCTTCTCACAAAGGTGATGAGTAGATGGTCAGAGAAGGACACCAAGTTTGTATCAAACAGATTAAAAGCGACAACCAAACCGACCCCCAACATTTCTGTTTGGAGTAAAACTAAGCCTGTGTGAATAATCTGTATTTTAAAGTATTGGCTCTTGGGAACCTAAGGAAGAAGTACCTGATTCAACTTTCTATTACCTCTTGGTGGGTGGTAGGAATTGCACAGTAAGGGATCAGTGGCAAGATTTAATGCTTAGAATCCCAGTATAAGTAAAACTAATTCTATAGAAGAATAAACCATTGGGGGCTCTATGGCTGGCATTTCTGCCCATTTCTGCTGTGCCTTTGGTGGTTGTGATTTGAACTGGTCCACACCCAGACCCTTCACAGTTTTGTTGTATAGGAAGAGAACTCAACCACTGGATGGATACCCTAGAGATTTGGGAAGACATAAGCATGAGAGGTGAGTCACCCGAAGTTCAGGTGATCCCTATCTGGAAAGTTAACAAACCTAAGGGATCTTTTGGGAACTCTGAGACAGGGCTTTATGATTGGTGAAGGAATGAGGATTCACAATTATCTTGGTTATCTACCAAGAGCTGAAAGTATTTGATTTTGCTACTTAACAGGAGTGTTTATTTTGGGGGGATTTGTATCAACCTCATCCTTTTGTTTAATGCTGAGTAGTCATTTGGTGAACTTATATAAATAAAGAATCAGGGGTGCCTGGGTGGCTCAGTCAATTGAGCATCCAACTCTTGATTTCCGCTCAGGTCATGATCTCACGGTTGTGGGCTCGAGCCCTGAGTCCAACTCCATGCTCAGCACAGCATCTGCTTGAGAATCTCTCTCCTTCTCCTTTTGCCCCTGCCCCTGCTCACAAACACATACACAAACTCACTTTCTCTCTCAAGATAAATAAATAAATAATCTGGAAAAAAAAAAGAATCAGATCTTGAAGGTGACTGGCTTCATTTATGGTTAAAAACAAACAAACAAACAAACAAAACCATATCAAGCCCACCACTATAACCTGAAACACTTTACCTAAGAAAAAAACTAACTGTACAAATAAAAAAAGAATCTAGCACATGAAACAAGCAAATTGAAGTAAGAATTGGCCCAGTGGACTTGTTTTTAATATATGAATGCTCCCTGCTTTCTAACCAGCCATCAAGTACCTTGGTCTTTTCCTTCTTTCCCTCCCTTCAACTGAGTTAAATTTGGATGTTAAGGAAACCATGTGATAACTTTATTTTTGCATTCTTCTGTTTGGTTAAAATGGTGGGAAAGACTCTTAAAAAGCTAGCTGCCAGGGGAAACATTCATCCATTAGAAGAAGTCAGTCTTGCTTGTGGTTGCCCATTGTGTAAATGTCTACATTCTTTTTTAATTGTTATTTAATTATTTATTATTCAGTATTTGTTTTGCAGCCAAAGCTCCCTGCAAGAGGAAATTCCTCTCCTACAGAGCTCTCTAGGAGAAGCAGAGAAAGATCTCAGGGCTCAGCGATTAGCTGGGATTGCTGGGGAGGCATACTGTGATGCCCATATTAACAACAGTAATGACACACTGTTGATCTGCTCTCAGGCACAGTGCCAAACACTTGACCTGGATTGTTTCATTTAATCTATACAGCAACCACAGTAAGATAGGTGTTTTAGTTGTCTCCATTTTACGGATGAAGAAACTGAGGTAGAGTAAGGCTAAACCACGTGTCAAGGTCAGCACCAGCATTGAATCCTGGCGGTCTGAGCTGGGGTCTTGCCTCTGTCCAACTTTGTGATGTCTTCTCCTTGAAGTCCTTACCGATCAGTTGTAAACAGCTCAGGGGTTTCTTTATGGCAAATGTATAAACAAAGGAAAATGCAATTAGTCTTTTTTTTTTTTGAATATTCAAAGAAAGCAGAAAAGGAAGTAAAAAAAGGATTTAGATCAAGCAATAGTATTCAATAATTCAAGTTTAGAACGGTACTAGGTGGTATGTGAATTTTTTGTATTTCTTTAAATCTTTCTTTAAAAGACTTGCAATGTCTCTCCTCTAATAATTAGATTTTGAACATTTACTACATTTACACTAAAATTTATAATTCTTGACATGGTTACCTGGTATCTTGCCTTCTCTGCGGCCAGAATATCTTGGCGAGACCAACCTACACAACCTCACACCTGCTCACGCTTCCCCTAATGACAAGGACAGGGCTGGGGGGTGGGACTAACAGAAAGCCATCAGATGAAGGCTAACATCACCACCTTGGTAACTGCCTTCAGTCCAGCCCCTCTCTTGGGCCATTCTCTTCTTAATTATTATTACTGTATCTTTAAGGGGCAATACCTTCATTCATTCAAGGCTCCTGTGTTTGGTGGTCCCAGGTACTAAGGTGACTGCTCTTCAGCTAGTCCCTGTTGGGTTCAGGGGCAAAGAAGAATGGAAATGAACTTTTTTAGTGGCAAGAGTGTTTCAGGGAGAGCTGGCAGGAAATCCATTAGTCAAATTGTGGTTAGTGTCATGGAACTTAAACTTCACCAAAATGAAGGGGCACTTTTCTATCAGCTGCTTTGTTTCAGTAGTCAGGATAGGACAACCGTGTCCGGTCATTTATTAGTCACATGTCCTATATAACAAGGCATGACACTGGTGTCTTTTTGTTTTATTTTTATTTTTTTAATGATGAAAGGGAAGAGTAAAAGAAAAGATAACTAAAGGGACAGGAATAGAGTCTTCAAGCAGAATTTTCCATCCCTAACATAAAGGAAGTTTTTCTAGGCCTAAACTTTTTAAACAAGAGAATGATGCTATCTTCCTTCACTATCAGAAACAACACTATTAGTTATGTGCTAGAAAAATATCACACAATTTTACCATGCTTCAGAATCACGGGGCTGACATTTTTCTGTCCTGCCTTTTATTTTTAAAGTTCCCAAATTTGCTTCCAGAACCTAAAGTGCCTCACGGCTGATATGGATAATGAGATTGAATAATTGGTAGTAAATTTCTTACAGTACTGGTTTCTTGTCCTCTCCTTTTTGAGTAGTTGGAATGTTTTGTTTAGTTGGGTTTTTCTGAGCCCCGGTAAAGTTCGTCTCCAGCAAATCTGCAGTCCCTTCTGAAGGAGGGAAATGGAAGGCTTGTGTGGAGTTAGTTTGCTGGTAATGGGTAGCATACAAGACATGACACAAAAGATGGTTAGGGACCCAGGAGGCTAGAAGGCAGGGGTGGGGTGAAATTACTGACAAGAGACAGTATAGTCCTTTATAAAAAAAAAAGCATCTGAAGAATTTGTCTATTCATCATTTATCCAGCATCTGCTGTCTGGAGCAGTGATTCCAAATTCCCGACCCATTAGGGGCTGGAATGCCCCGTTGCTTTTTGCTTGAAAATGTAATTCTTTTCTTTCTTCTTAAACATCATGCATACATTAAAATCAAACTAAAGTGGATCTGCATTTTTGTCCTTTTAAAACACATTTTTTTAAATTACGAGGTCTAAAAAAAAAAAACTTCTCCTTGAAATAATTACAGTCCTCTCCAGGGAGTCATGAAACCGTAACTTGTCTAGAGGAGCATACGTTTAGACTTTCATAATTACCTGGTGAGTCAGCACTGGCTGACGTCCCAGGAGTCTGTTCCTACTGTGGGGAATAATTTTCCATTCCTGGGGGAGCCCCCCGGGAGACACCTTCTTTGATTCGTCCAGTGAGAGAAGTGATCTGCCCGGCTGTCTTCCTCAAAGCCTTTTGCTCATTTCTGACTCCATCTCATGCTCTTTTGTGGGCTATAGGATTTCTGTATGACTTAACGCCTCTTATTAGAGTTTGCACTCTTTGCCAGAGGGTCTAGGTTGCTCCTCATGTTTATTGAAGTAAACTTCAAGTTCGGGGGGTAGGGTGGGGGGGACGGTTAAGTTCTTGCTTGTCATAACCAGAATCAGAGTGTCCCAGAACGGGAACAAAATATTTCAGGATTGGATGTCTTAGAAAAGACGTGTGCTTTGAGATCACTCGAAGTGATTTCAAGATATGAGTAGATGTGAACTATTCTTTGATGTGGGCATTCAGTAAACTCTTTAGAGGGACAGACTTAATTTCCTAAACTCTGAAAGAGAGCAATTTGCCTGAGACAATGCGTGTATTCAACAGGTCAACAAAGTGACCACTTGTTTCTTTCAAAGAAACCTGTTTTTGGACAGTGTGGCAAGTACTATTTGGAAAGAAGCAAAAGATTTGGAACTGAGAGTTCTGGATAAATGGCTATTGTTGAGTGTGTTCTGTAAACGAGCCCTGTAGGAAGAGGTCCAGATTGCCTGTCCTAGCACTACCTCCTCCTGGTCGTATAGGGAATCCACAGTCCAAACACTGAGACTGGAGCATGGCGGCATAACCCCCTGAATTGTTAGCTCTTTCAGAGTGGGTGATCACTGGGGATGAAGCTCAGAACAAAATGTAGATGCCTAGACTCACTGAAGTGCATTCACGTCTTTCTAAAGTGACAGAATCTTGCTTATGCCTTTCTTTGCTCATTGCTTCAAGCCAACATTTCCTTAAAGGACTCAGGACTCATGATTCTGAAAGCATTAAATGTTAATTGAAGAGGGCCTTGGCAAAGATTTTGGATTCCTTTGCTGCATTTGCCTTGTTCTCTGTTTCTGCCCTTGATACTCCTTTCTCTTCTTCTCACTCATCCTTTAGGCACTTGTATAATTGATGAACAGGCGGGTGGCTCAGTGGATTAAGCTGCTATCTTCTGCTTTGGTCATGATCTCAGGGTCTTAGGATCGAGCACTGCGACAGGCTCCTGGCTCAGCAGGGAGTCTCTTCCTCCCCTGGCTCCTATACTCTCTCTCTCAAACAAATAAAAAGAAAATCTTTAGAAAAAAATGACTGATGGGCTGTTGGGGCACCTGGGTGGCTTAGTCAGTTAAGCCTTCCTTTGACTCAGAGCATGATCCCAGGATCCCAGAATTGAGCCTCGAGATGGGCTCCCTGCTCAGTGGAGAGCCTACTTCTCCCTCTCTCTTGGCCGCTTGTGCTTTCTCTCACTCACTTGCTCACTCTCTCTCTCTCTCAAATAAATAAAATGTTTAAAAAAATAATTGATGGGCTGTTAAAGTAATAATTTTTATCAGCAAAGATTATCAATAGATGCTAAACCCATTGGGTGCAGGGTTGTTGGGGTACAAGACACTCACTCATACCAACAGATCACTGCAGAGTCACCTACTAATTTCATGGAAGAAAGGTGCCTTTTACAATAGAGAGATCCGATGGTCCCCACTTTACTCAAGGAACCAGACTCGATGGAGCCCTCGTGGTGAGGCACCCTCCTGGAAGGACATACCATGAACTACACAACATCCCCTACGAAGTGTCCTTGCCAAAAGTGTTCGACCCAAATCGAATCAAGTTTCTACACCCATCCTTCAACGACAGGAAATATAGAGGCTAGACCACATCCATGTTAAACAGCTGAATGATGAAACAATCAGCCTGACCAGAATATCAAAATGTTACAAAACTTTCTGGGACTTCTGGAAAACAAAACAAAAACAAAAGCAAAAACAGAAAGAAAAACAAAACCAAAACGACAAAACCCCAATATTATGAATAAAAAGTGAGGGACCTATTCTAAGTTAAAGATTAAAAGAGTCTGATGGGGCACCTGGGTGGCTCAGTGGATTAAAGCCTCTGCTTTCGGCTCAGGTCATGATCTCAGGGTCCTGGGATCGAGCCCCGCATCGGGCTCTCTGCTCGGCGGGGAGCCTGCTTCCTCCTCTCTCTCTGCCTGCCTCTCTGCCTGCTTGTGATCTCTCTCTGTCAAATAAACAAATAAAAATCTTAAAAAAAAAAAAAAAGATTAAAAGAGTCTAAAGAGACCTCACCATCCAATGTGGGGTGTTTAGTCTGATCAGATCCTGGTTCAAAACAATACCCAGAACAAAGAAGAATTTGATGAGGAAGAACAGGAAAGGACTGGCTATTCTACGATGCGTTTTGGAAATTTGAGTATAGACTGGGTATTAGACGATAAGAGGGAGTTTCTGTGAATTTTCTGAGATGCGATGCTTCCATTGTGGCTCTTTGGAAGAACACCTGTATTTTCAGGAGACGGACACAGAAACATTAAGGGAAGAAGTGTCACCATGGTGGACCCCTACGTCCAAAGGGTTCTTCAAGAGCCAGAGTGTGAGATAGACTAGCAACCATGTTGAGTTTAGGTGGCTACTGTTCTTTCTGAACCATTCTTCTAACTTTTAGGGTTGTTCAAATATTTTTTAGAAGCTGGGGAAAAATAAAAATAAAATGATGGGTTGCTTGGCGAGGCCCAGGGAGGAGATGTTTTTCTAATCTGTGTAAATTGAAACCAGCACTCAAGAATTAGGTTAATTACTTTTAGTACTGGGGCGGTTGGGGAAGAGTGGGAAGGAATTTTCCTGGCTACTTTCTGCTTCCCGAGTTAGTTGTTGTTTTCCCTATCTGGTGCTTGCTGGCACTTTCCATTCCCTTCTCCCCACTCGAAGCATCTTCTTGAACTCGCCATGAGGTGTGGGCTGGTCAACTTCCTCCATTCTTCTCTTCTTTGCTGAATTAACTTGATCCCTGTAACTTTTAACATCACACCCTCCCAGGATTTTTCTCACATGGGGCCCACCCCCAAACCATTTTCTTCATCTGACTTGTGAGAGCCACAGTTCTTTGCCCGTGGTTCTCTTGCTTCTCAGGAACCTCTTCTTACTCATTCTGGAAGTACTTTCAGGGGATGTGCGTTTTGAAGCAAACCTGAGGGGATTTTCTGTCTTCAAGAGAAGAGGCGCTGAGTGGGTCATGAACAATTGTGGGTATATGTGTGTTTGGGGATTATGGTGACAGTGATTGAGGGGGGCCATTTATCACCTTATGTGCTTTGTATCAAAGGGTCTTTGTATCTAAAGTAAATGTTTGTCGAGGAAATGAACCTCTGGTAAGTGTTAGGTATTGACTGCTCCATCTTGCAGTCGGGTTCATGGGTCATTCCATGGGCAATCCTGGATGCCCAATACTATTGTAGCAGGACCGCGATTTAAGCTTAGGACAAAGTTGGTCTGGATCCTGGGATCAAGGTAATGGAGTCTGATCCTGCAGTCCATCGTATGTCTTTTAGGATGGCAGAATTATCGTTTTGTTCCAAGAATGAAGTAACAAACACAAAACTGGCAACCTCCGGGTATAAGAGACAGAGTCTCGCCAGCATACCTGATTGTCTCCCCACACTGGTGAAGATGAACTACAGGCAAATACTAAAGAATCTGGCGAAACATGTCAAGGGGCTGCCTCTGTCTTCTGTGAAGAGGGAGCACAAAAGAGTGAGGGGAAAGCCGGTCCAAAGCATTATGTCATGAGACTCTGGTGTCTGGCTCACTTTTTTTTTCCTATTCTTTGTTGTGATAGCATGGTATTCACCTCATGTGAGTGCCTCCTGTTCTGCTCTTGGCCCAGTGGCCTTTGTAATGCTCACCATGTGCAGCTTCCAACTTGCTCTCTGTTTGGGGGCGGTTAGAAATGTCTGGTTGGAACTTCAGGGTTAAGATGACAGAGTGAACCCACACATTTATAATATATTCCCCACATTCACCAAATGAAAATAAAAACCTTGACCTACAAGAATCAGAGAGCAAGAGAGAGAAAGGTAAAATAAACAGTAGTTAGACTTTTCAATAGTACCGTTAGAAGCTAGAGGACAATAAAGCAATGCGTTTAAATATCTGAAAGAAAACGAATTCTGTTCTAGAATTCTATGTTCAAACTCTAAGCTGAATGTGTGGGAGAATAATAAAGACACTTTCGAGACATGTAAGGCTTAGAACATTGACCTCTTATGCTACTGAAAAAGCTACTGGAGGATTAGTGTCTCCCAAACAAGGAAGTAAAACAAGAACGAAGAAGACCAAGATTGCTGGAAAATGGGGAACAAGTGCATGAAAAAGATAGAAGGGATTTTCATGATAATGGTGAAAGAGGTCGTGGGAACACAGCTGCACCCTCAGCACAGAATGCCATCAGTCTTGACCTGTTATCAGAAGCCTCCAGAAAAGTTCAGGAGGAGATTAATATAATACCTCCTAGTCTAAAAGCATGCAGAGTTTCAATTGGTTGAGAGTTTGGGACATTAGTGTCTCTATTAGTGTTCTATTTCTTCTTAAGATGGATGTTATACAGCAGTCTAGCAGAGTCCAATCACTGCACTGAGAAAGAACCAGCTACGAAACCAGATTCTACCAAGTTCTGTGACCTTGTGCAAGCCACTTCTCTGTACCTCAGTCTCCTTGGTAGTAAAATGGATTATAGAATTGTTACAAGGGATAATTAAACAGGATAATTCATGTGAAACTGAATGTCTGTCATATTATTAAAAGTAATGACACTTAAAGTAGTTATAGATTTGATGGAGTATCTACAAGCAGATATACATATTTCTGTTTTTCTTTTTTTCATCTGCATGAGACAAAGTAAGATTCCAATCATCTAACTGTCTTGGCATATCTCTGCTCAGTGCTGTGATTGAGAGTAGTCTTGTTGTTTTATTATTTAATTAATTTAATTAATTAATTAACTGATTAATTTTTTTAGAGAGATCGAGAGCAAGGCAGGGAAAGGACAGATGGAGAGGGAGAGAGAGTATCTTCAGCAGGATCCTTGCTCAGCACAGAGCCTGATGTGGGGCTCGATCTCACTGCTCTAATATCATGACCTGAGCCAAAGTCAAGAGTTGGACACTTAATGGACTGAGCCACTCAGGTTCCCCTATAGTCTAATTGTTTTAATTAAGTTCATTTTGGGAGGAAAAGGGAATTCTGAAGGATAAGATTTCAAAACTAGAAGTACATGGACTCTAATTATTTTCCACACACCCTGAAAATCTGCTGTATTTCGGACACTTTGATGAGCTCCAATAAGATAACAGTTTTGTTTCTCTTAAGAAGGAGCTCAGAGTTTAATGAAAAATGAGAGACACACAGACACACAGGCAAATTGTGACAAGGGAAATTTAAAAAAGAGGAAGACTTTTTAGCAGTGTGTTTCTGTAAATTCTAGAATGTGCTCCAGGAAATTGTCAGAACTTGCTTCCTGAAGTTCTTCCTCAGAATAGGATCTATAGTTCTCTATTCACAAAGGATTAGAAGACTGTGATAGGTGGTGCTCTGCTTCCTTCACAGAATTCTAGAACTGGAATTTAAAAAATTATAACGGGGAAAGTGCCAGGCAAACAGCAGGTGCTCAACAAATTCTTAGAATAAGTAAACAGGAAGAGGAGTTGGAATTCACTGCATTTCCAAGTAAAGAGGGTGAGCCCCTGGGACACCAGGTGACTAGTTGAAGGTCAAGCTGGGAGTGGACAGAAACCACTGGTATGTAATAGGAAGGAGAAGAAAACCCCCTCAGATTTACCCCGAAAAGAGAGAGAGAAAAATCTCCCATACCCTTCCCTATAGGGATAGCTGGTGGGAAGAAGTACCCTGGGGCTTATCTAAGCATTTATCCCGAGACATAGGAATCCTTTCATTTATGAACAAATATTTATGGAATGCCAGGCAGTGTTCCTGGTGTTGGTGCTACTGAGGCCTCAGTGTCGTCCATGTTGGATGCCAGCATCCTTCTCTGCCTGACCCTGTCTTCCTACTTCCTTACAGCTGTGTGTTCCATGAGCACTCTTCAGGAACCCAGTCTCAGAGACTTGCTCCGGGAAACACAACTCAAGATAGCAGGGTGAGAAGATCAGGAGAGGGAGAACAATGGGCTAAAATCTTCTACAGCATGGCCAGACCTCACTGGGAAGGGGCCATTCAAGCAAAACTTGAAGTCATGAGAGCATTTTCCAACTGACGGAAACATAACCATAGAATAAGAATTCTGTGTTTTCCCCCTGGCAGCACTAGGGATAAGGGTTTGAGGACCCCAGGGAGAGAAGGCAGAGGCCAATGGTACCTGACAAGGGCGAGGACCTCAAGCGGCCTGGCCAAAAGCCCTGGGCCTGGGAACAGGAAGTTGGCAATGATTTATAGGAAAAAGGTGTGATCCCCACCATCAGGTTTCTACCTGTGCTCTCACACATGAAAGACAGACCCTCCCGGGATCCCAAATATTGGGAGGGTGCTGGTCTCTCTGCAGTTTGCATGAGATGCTGGCTTGAGTGTATTTATTTGTTCAAGAAAGAGAAACACCGGGGTGCCTGGGTGGCTCAGTGGGTTAAGCCGCTGCCTTCAGCTCAGGTCATGGTCTCAGGGTCCTGGGATCGAGCCCCACATCGGGCTCTCTGCTTGACAGGGAGCCTGCTTCCCTCTCTCTCTCTGTCTCTGCCTGCCTCTCTACTTATGATCTCTCTCTGTCAAATGAATAAATAAAATCTTAAAAAAAAAAAAAAAAGAAAGAGAAACACCGAAGACTGAAATCCTGGGAACATTTGAGCTACAAAAGAAGCATACAGATTTAGGAGTGTTATATATTTAGAGAGATGACACCTTTCTAATAATCATAGAGGGTAAAATAAAAATATTTTTAAAGTGATGACAATGAATAAGACTTTTAAGTGGAGTTTAAAAGATTGAGAGATACTGTGAAACCTTTCGACGTTTCATTTCAACATTCAAGCTCATTCCGATGAAAGCTTTTTTAGTGCATGTGAGTCGGATTTTACTCTATGTATCTCAAACAAAACTCCTTTCAGTACACCTGCCAGTTGGGCAATGACCTCTACGGGGGAGGAAGAAGCTCCAGCCTGAGTTCTGCCAAAAACATCAGCACAGACCTGGGGCGGAGATCCGATCACCCTGTGCCTGCAACGACGTGGAGAGGAGTTTGAGGAAGAGAAATACTGAGTTTAAGGAACAGAATGAACTGATCCTGTTCAGATTTTATCTCGACCATGGTTTTACATGGCTGGTATTCTATGCCCAGGGAAGAAAATGAGAGGTGCTGTGCCTCCCTGAAATGGTCTCTTCCTATGTGAACTCTATTTTAAAAAGTACACTTGACACAGACCTGTACCTCTGGGGATAAGAATATATTATATATTTAAAAAAAAATAAAATTAAAAAATAAATAAATAAATAAATAAATAAATAAATGTTGCAAAAAAAAAAGTACACTTGAAAGAAAATCTCTTATCATAAAGACATATATGGGTCAATGGAAAGGGTTTTGCAGGACAACCTCCCTAATGCTTTCACTTCAGTGCAGCTTTTTAAAAAAAAAAATGGGTTAAAATAGACACAACATAAAATGTACCTTCCTAGCCATTTTTAAGTGTAATGTTCAGTGGCATTAAGTACATTCATAGTGCTCTGAAACCATTACCACCACCCACCCACAGAAATTTTTTTTAAGTAGGCTCCATGCTCAAACTCACAACCCTGAGATCAAGACCTGAGCTGAGGTCAAGAGCCAGGACTTAACCGACTGAGTCACCCAGGCACCCCCACAGAAATCTGCTATCATCCCAGTCTGAAACCCAATCCCCATTAAACACTAATTCCCCATTTCCCCTCCCCCCAGCCCCTGGCAACCACCATTCTCCATTCAGTCTCTATGAACTTGACTCTTCCGGGTACATCATGTAAGTGGAAACCTACAATATTTGTCCTTTTGGGGATGCCTGGGTGGCTCAGTCGGTTAAGCATCTGCCTTTGGCTTAGCTTGTGATTCCAGGGTCCTGGGATTGAGCCTCATGTCAGGCTCCCTGCTCTGCGGGGAGTCTGCTTCTCCCTCTCCCTCTGCTGCTCCCCTTGCTTGTTCTCTCTTTCTCTCTCTGTTAAATAAATAAATAAAATCTTTAAAATACATATTTGTCCCTTTGTGTCAGAATTTCCTTCCTTTGTAAGGTTGAATGATATCCTATTGTATGTGCAGGCCCCATTTGGTTCATCCATTCATTTGCCGGTGGACACCTGGGTTGCTTCCACCTGTGGGCTATTGTCAGTAATGCTGCTGTGAACACGGGCGTGCGAGTCCTCGTGAGGTTTTGCTTTTACTTTCCCAGGCAAACTTAGAACTTGATAGAATTTGTGCGTGGGCTTACTTTCTTTAGACTAGATAGACTTAAGCTGATAGGTAGTTAGAGAGATAGATGATAGATAGATAGATAGATAGATATACAAAAAATAAATAAACCTGACCTTTTTTTTTTTTAAGATTTTATTTCTTCATTTGACACAGAGAGAGATCACAAGGAGGCAGAGAGGCAGGCAGAGAAAGAGGAGGAAGCAGGCTCCCCGCTGAGCAGAGAGCCCAATGCGGGACTCGATCCAGGACCCTGAGATCATGACCTGAGCCAAAGGCAGAGGCTTTAACCCACTGATCCACCCAGGAGCCCCTAAACCTGACCTTTTATTTGACTAAATATTATAGAAAGCAATTTTGTTTCTGGCACATGCTACATTACTTCTCTGAATAAATAACTCGTACCTCTTCAAGACTTTGATGGACGTGAGAAATGACTGGGTACAGAGAGAACAAGTCATGAGAAGAGGATGGCATGGCTATGGCAATCCAAATTTGGGCTGTCACGGACCGACACCAAGAAATCAAAGAAAGATACAAACGCTAGTATTGTAAAAACACACCCAAATAAGGAACTGTTTAAAAGTCAGAAAAGCCCAAAATTCCAACTGTGTTTTCTTGGCTCTTTCAGGGCTCAGACTATTTATTTATTTATTTATAGTTGAAGCGTCATTGATGTACAATATCACGTTAGTTTCCGGTGTACAACATCACGTTAGTTTCCGGTGTACAACGTAGTGATTCAACATTTATGTATGTTACATAGCAATGCCCACCATAAATCTAGCTGCCCTCTGTCATCAAAACTCGTGCAGTATTATTAACCATATCTCCTACGCTG
This sequence comes from Enhydra lutris kenyoni, assembly GCF_002288905.1. NCBI lineage: Eukaryota > Metazoa > Chordata > Mammalia > Carnivora > Mustelidae > Enhydra > Enhydra lutris. The sequence goes on along the minus strand of NW_019154132.1, from coordinate 6,840,331 downwards.
TGTGTTGCATCCTGTGTCTTATTTATTCTATAACTGGAAGTTTGTACTTTTGAATCCTCTTGCTCTATTTTACCCAATCCCTCTGGCGGCTACTAGATCGTTCTCTGTATCTATGAGTCTGTTTCTGTTTTGTTTTGTTTTTTTTAGGTTCTACATATAGGTGAAATCATACAGTATTTGTGTCTTTGCCTTGTCTGTCTGATTTATTTCACTTAGCAAAATACCCTCTAGGTCCATCCATGTTGTGGGAAATGGCAAGATTTCAGGGCTGAATAATATTTCACTACCTATCGAGGGACATGTGGTTTACTTCCATAGCCTGACCATTGTGAATAATGCTGCAGTGACCACAGAGGTGCGTATAGCCTTTCAGATTAGTTCATTTTCTTCTGATAAATATCCAAAAGTGGAATGGCTGGGTCGTAGGGTAGCTCTATTTCTAATTTTTTTGAGGAACCTCCGTACTGTTTTCCGGAGTGGCTGCACCAGGTTGCATTCCCACCAAAGATACACGAGAGTTTCCTTTTCTCCACATCCTCACCAACACTTGTAATTTCTTGTCTTTTCTGTAATAGTCATTTTGACAGGTGTGAATTGGTATCTCTCTGTGGTTTCGATTTGCACTCCCCCGATGATGAGTGAGGTTGAACATCTTTTCCTGTGTCTGTTGCTGTCTGGATGTCTTCCGTGGAGAAATGTCTGTTCAGATCCTCTGCCTGTCTTTTAGTTGCTATGTTTGTTTTCTTTGATATTGAATTGTGTGGCTTCTTCATGTATTTTGGCTATTAATCCCTCAGTTATGTCATTTGCAAATATCTTTTCCCATCAGTAAGTTCTCCCTTTGTTGATGGTTTCCTTGCTGTGTAAAAGGTTTTAGTTTGACATAATCCCATTCATTTATTTTGCTTTTGTTGTCCTTGCCCAAGGACACAGATCCAAAAAAAATATTGCTGAGACTAATGTCCAGGAGTTTACTGTCGATGTTTTCTTCTAGGAGTTTCATGGTTTCTTACATTTAAGCCTGTACTATATTTTGAGTTTATTTTTGTATATATACGAGAAAGTGGTCCAGTTTCAGTCACTCTTTTGCATGTTATTGTCCAGTTTTCCCAACACCATTTATTGACGTGACTGTCTTTTCTCGGAGCTGAGCCTCTTAACTCATGATAAGATATTATCAACTAACTGGGCATGAGTATCTGAAGGGTCAACTTTGGCTGTACTTTCCCATCTTATTGCATGATACTATGTCTCAGATGGTTTCTGGCAAGGCTTCCTATGGGCTAGATGTTATGGCAGAGAATATGCCATTTCACAGTTCAGAAAGCCCTGTTGACCCAACCAGTGACATCATAGGTTAACATCCCCAGCCAAAGGAGAGGACACTTAGCAATTATGAATGCTTAGGGCCTCTGGAGCTCAGGAATCAACTACAGCTCTGTAGTAGTTGTACTAACTCTGACCCTAGGCCAGGTTAGGAGCTACATGACCCCTCATCTTTGTTTTGCCTTAACACATCTGCTCTCATTTCTCTTTCCCCTGCTTCCTTTGTTTACTCATTGTGAATGTGATTCAATAATGCCACCAACTTTGACTTTCCAACATTTCCTCTCTCAGTCATAGAGTTCATCCTTATCTGTTGGTTGGGTCTGCAGCTCTGAGTCGAAAATTCTGAGGGACACTCTGATTGGCAAGGTTTTGACTCATTGCCCAATCCACGGTATCCAGGACCCTGGGTGGTGATGGAGGTAAGGTGGGAAAAGTGGGGAGGATGGTGGTGGAAATAGTATGGTATCTAGGCTGCCCTTTTTAGAGACCACAGTGGGCAGCCAATAAGACAGGCCTAGAGCACTGACTGAGAGCAAATTGGAAAGAACAGATAGGTTAAAAAGGAAGAGAGACCTCTTTCCCCTCCACTCGTAACCCTTGCCCTGTTTAGCTCTCATCCCTCCTTGTGCAATATGCAGCCCTCTAGACATGACTCATTCTTGGAGTGACTGTAAAACCTCCACAGAAGTGAAGCATTGTGATTTTGCTGTTCTTTTATGGAAAGTCATTGGTTATGTTAATTAATTAGCCAGTTAATTGACTCATCACCCTTCACATGTTTACTGAATGTTGTCTATGTGCCAAGCACTCTGTTTTGTCTCTCCACTTTATGTACAGAGGGATTAGAGTCTGGACTACATGTAGCTTAGGATAAGGCAAGAATCCCAATATTTGGCAATAATTTTCCAATCTCCAGGACACTGTCGGGAGCTTTTCGTGTATTATCTCATTTAACCCCCATGTAGCCTGAAGTATTAGGGATTACAATTTCCATGATGTAGGGATTAAACCAAGGCTCAATAAGGTAAATAATTGGGCCAAATCACCTGAGAAGTAAGTGGAGTGACCAAGAACGACATCTTATGTGGTCTTTTGTAAAGTTTGTGTTTTAGCACAACTTTAAATTGCCTCAGAGAGAAGCATAAATTTCTCCCAGTCTTAATTCCTACACCAATCAGGTCTCGACAGCCCTTCTCAAAGCCATGAACGCAGGTAGGTGTGCAGGGAATACTTGACTGAAATACACATTCTGTGTAGGTAGATCTCCAACTCCCAGAAAAAGTAGAATTTTAGAGTGAATTTTTAAAAATACTGTGCCATTCTAACGATTAAAACATGTTTGAAACATCTAATTTTATGACCTATTAGTGGCTAGGGAAAAAATAAAGCATGGAAATGTACCTGAAAAACAAACAAACAAACAAACAATATTCTATCTCTAGAAAAAACTAGAGTTTACAATGGTTTTAAAAATCAAATCACTTATCTTAAGCATTCTTTTAAAATTCTTCAAACTCGCCATATACATGCACATTGTGGTAAATTCACTTTGATTTTATAATTAAATATATCATCGTTATCAGCTCCTTTATTCTTTTAAAAAATTTTAAAAGGTTTTATTTATTTATTTGAGAGAGAGAAATAGAGAGCAGGGGGAGGGGCAGAAGGAGAGGGAGGGAGGGAGAGAATCTTAAGCAGACTTCCTGCTGAGTTTGGATCCTGATGCCTGGGTTGACCTCAGAACCCAGAGATCATGACCTGAACTAAAACCAAGAGTTTGCTGCTTAACTGACTCAGCCACCTGGATGCCCCTATCAGTTCCTTTATTCTTAAAGGAAATTACATTAGCCACGATTTTCTCTTTCTGAACATTTTCCTTTTCTTTTCTTTTTTTTTAAGATTTTATTTATTTATTTGAGAGAAAGAGAGAGAGAGAGCGCACTAAAGGCAGCATGAGCAGGGGGGATGACAGAAGGAGAGGGAGAAATAGACTCCCCACGGAGCAGGGAGCCCAACTCAGGGCTTGATCCCTGGACCCTGGGATCATGACCTGAGCCAAAGATGGACACTTAACCAGCTAAGGTACCCAGACCCCCGCTGAACTTTTTTCTAGTTCTAAGTTCCATCTTTTTGTTTAAATTCATTTTCATATTCTCTCTCACATACGAAGATATACAGGACATAAAAATACTTTAAGCAGTTTTTTTTTTTAATTTAAGGATAAATTAGAATATTCAGAAATTATCTCTTCAGTATTTTCACTTTAATTAATAACATATACACCCATAATGTTACTTAATCCCCAAATAGTTACAAAATAACTATCTTGAAATTTCAATATAGTAACTGGAATGAATGGACTTTGCAGCCTGAAGGTATCTAAGTTCTAAAATCATCTCCCCAAAGGGCCTTACCTTGACTCAGGAGCACAACTTGGGCTCCACCCCATTGCTCGGCTCCTTGCCCAGGAAAACTCACACATGTGTGGCCGGAGAGCTGACGTCTCTCTCCTAATTCCAAACTGAATATAATTGGTAATTCCTGTTTCTTTCTTTTTAAAAAAAATTTAAATTTAAACAATTAATTAATATATAGTATATTATTAGTTTCAGAGGTAGAATTCAGTGATTCATCAGTCTTATATAACACCCAGTGCTCATTACAACAACTAGTTACTCTATCCCTCCACCCCCTCTCCCCTCCAGCAACCCTCAGTTTGTTTCCTATGATTAAGAGTCTCTTACGATTTGTTTCCCTCTCTGATTTCATCTTGTTTTATTTTTCCCTCCCTTCCTCTATGATTCTGTTTTCTTAGATTCCACATATGAGTGAGATCATATGATAATTGGCTTTCTCAGATTGACTTATTTTGCTTAGCTATTTGCTTGCAAATGGCAAGATTTCATTTTTTTGATGGCTGAGTATTCCACTGTATATATATATATATATATATATATATATATATATATGTATATATGCCACATCTTCTTTATCCATTCATCTGTTGGTGGGTAACTGGGCTCTTTCCATCGTTTGGCTATTGTCGACATTGCTACTATAAACATTGGTGCACAGATGTCCCTTTGGATCACTACATTTTTATCTTTGGGGTAAATACCCAGTAGTGCAATTGCTGGGTCACAGGATAGCTCTATTTTCAACTTTTTGAGGGACCTCCATACTGTTTTCCAGAGTGGCTGCACCAGCATTCATTCCCACCAACAGTGTCCCCTTTCTCCATATCCTCACCAACATCTGTCGTTTCCTGACTTGTTAATTTTAGCCTTTCTGACAGGTGTGAGGTGGTATCTCATTGTGGTTTTGATTTGTGTTTCCCGATGCCAAGTGATGCGGAACACTTTTTCAAGCGTCTGTTGGCCATCTCTATGTCTTCTTTGGAGAAATGTCTGATTATGTCTTCTGCCCATTTCTTGATCGGATTATTTGTTCTTTGGGTGTTGAGTTTGATAAGTTCTTTATAGATTTTGGATACTAGCCCTTTATATGATGTGTCATTTGCAAATATCTCTTCCCATTCTGTCAGTTATCTTTTGTATTGTCCACTGTTTGATAATTCCCTGTTCCTTAAAACAATTATCTTTTCTCTTGGCTTTGGCACACCATACTCCCCTAGCTTTCCTTCCACTCACGGGTCATCTCTTTTCTGGCTCTTTGTCTTGAGCCTAATCTCTAGCTCTCAGGCGTGGCACATCTTTCCTCTTTACATCGTCTCTCTCTGTTACTCCATCTTGACCCATTGTTTTAAATACCACCAACATCCAAGTAACTCCTACATGGCTATCCTAGCCCTGACTCCACTTGACATTTCCACTGGGAGAGCTAGTAGACATTCCAACCACATCATGACCAAAACGCAGCTCTCAGTTTTCCACCGCAAGCCTGTTCCTCGCTCATTTGCTCATTTTCCTCAGCTCAGGAACTGATTCTGTTGTGAAGGCCAAAAATTTCAGATTCGTAGGAGATTCTTCTCTCTCTCTTTTTTTTCCTTAAGATTTTATTTATTTATTTGACAGAGAGAGAGGCCACAAGTAGGCAGAGAGGCAGGCAGAGAAAGAAATGGGGAAGCAGGCTCCCCGCTGAGTAGAGAGCCCTATACGGGACTCGATCCCAGGACCCTGAGATCATGACCTGAGCTGAAGGCAGAGGCTTTAACCCACTGAGCCACCCAGGTGCCCTGAGATTCTTCTCTTTTTGTTCAACGTCTCCGTATCCCTATTCCCAACCTGGTTTATCAGCAATGCATGCCAGGTCTAACTGCAAAATATTTCCTGACCCAAGCTAGCTTCATAGTTGCCACCCTAGTTCATGTCCCCAATTCTCGTCCCTTGGTTCCCACAGTAACTGGGTACTGGTATCTCTCAATTTCTACCCATGCACCTTCCACTGAGCAGGACGAGGTTGCTGGCTGTCTCTGCAAACTCACTTTCTACCACACTGCCCTTTGCCTCCACCCTCTGACCTGCCAACTGACTGTTCCTTGACCATGCCAACCCCACTCTGGTGCTGGCACTTTCACTGGGGCTTCTCACTGCCTCTGCTGTCTCCTCCCCCACAACCCAAATGGAAGCAGATGCTCTGGTTCCTCTACCCCATAAGTCTTTGTAAATTTTCTTAGGACATCACTGTATAAATACATCTTGTCGATTGATTATTAACTGGTATTTTGTCCTTCTCCTCCAGAATGGAACCTCGGTGAAAATAGGAACTTACATATCGTTAGCCCTAGAATTGATGTCGTTCTTAGTCTTCTAAATAGCGATTGATTTTAGCTCTAAGACTATCACATATTCTTTGTCTTTTTCTGTGTAAAATTTTCCTCTGTATTTATAATTGTATGATCGCTTTGCCTACTACTCTTTTCACAGGATGTAAATAAGTATGCATTTTTTAACATGCTATTTGACCATATTCATAAGTGACCTTTCAGTGATTGTGTAAGACTGTATTCCACAGTTGTTTACTTTGGTTTATTATTTTAATTTTTTTAACTTTGTTAAATACTTTATTTATTTATTTGAGAGAGAGGGACAGAGAGAGAGATAGCAGGAGATAGCATGAGAGAGCATGAGCTGGGGGAGCAGCAGAGGGAGAGGGAGAAACAGAATCCCCCTGAGCAGGAAACCCCGATGGGGGACTCCACCTCAGGACCCTCAGATCACGATCTGAGCCCAAGGCAGGTACTTAACCAACTCAGTCACCCAGGAGCCCCTACTTGGGTTAATTTTAATGTTTCACTGTTTTTATCAGACTTACTATGCACGTGTGCCTGTGTGTGTGCACCTCATGCACTTTTCTGTACTGGTCTGTTTCATCTGTGCGCCTGGAGGTAAATCGTCGGAGGTCCTTGATTACTATAGAATCCTTTCAGAGCGGTGGGTGCCTGGTCTGGCCTGAGTGGGAGAATAAGCCAGGGTCTAGAGTGCAATTAGCATTTGAATTAATGACCTGAGGATAAACAGGTGATTATCCCATTTAACAGCTGTTGAATGGTGTTAAAGAGACACTGTCTGACAGCTTGAGTTGCAAATGTGGGATTTATTAACAACGATTAAGAAAAAAAAAGGTAAAGAACTATTTTTTAAATAAATGAAAATAGGATTTCAAAAAGTATGTCCTTTCACAGTGCTTTAAACAAAAATAAACTCAATTGATTCCAACTCCTAAATCAAGTTCCTTGTTTAAAAATGAATAGTGCGAATAATCACATTTCATAACTTCCTGCCTTTTGTCTGAATAGCTCAGAGTGATTTATAGATATTCTCACAATACCCCTTCAGTCAGGCAAGGAACGCTTAATAATGATCCAGTATCCGCATTTTGCCTGTGGGGAAACTGAGTCATAGGCGGCCCACAGACTTTCACAGGGTCCTATTCAGGAGTAGAAGAGACAAGATTAGAACTCAAGCTCTGGACTGGAAGCATCGGATTCTAAAATAACACTCTCCGCTCCTTGGTGAAAACTGTACTGAGAATTTCAGAGTTAACAACAGGTGAGAACATTTTTATGGTACATGATGTTTATCTTGACAGTTTCCCTTTAATTACGTGTTTCGGATTAGAGCTGTGGGAACCCTTGTAGTCTGAGTTGGCTGGAGCCTTATGGAACATATTGTTGCTCCAATCTGTTTTGTTTTCACGCAAGCTTATGTTTCATGATTTATTCGCCTTCAATTTCAGGCTTGTGAATTTAGGGTCAAAACAGAGGTAAAGGTACTACAGGTTACAGCGTTACAACTAGCGGTCTAGGTTTTCCAGAAGTTCGGTAAAATTCAGCACGACATTCGTGGAGCCAACCTTCCCTCCTTGATGAAGCCATGCAACTTTCTTAAGTGAAAGCCATGCTGGATAAAGTGTGAGTTTGATAAATGCAAATGTCATTTTCTCCCCATGGACATGTGTGTACAGGCACCAAAACCACAAGAGGCCAAACAGTGGGCGACAGTATACCAGCCTTGCTGGGCTTTTCTCCACTCCAGCTCCCAAGTATAATACTCAGAAACACATGTTATTTTTTCTCTGGGGGTAAAAAAAAAAAACCAAACACCTTAAAAACATTTTTTCCTGTCAAGGCAATAAAAATCGTAATTCTTCAGAAAACTGACTGACTCTTAGTAAAAAAGTGAAAGTAGATACCCAGTACTGCAATCTTTTTTACTTAGCCATCAGGTCATTTATGCTCCTGGTGTGTGGCTCTGAGGGAAGATGGTGAACTCATTGACCTGTTGGTAGGTTGACTAGCCTCTGGTTTACTATCTGCTTATATGTAAGTAATCTTCCTTCCTTCTTTTCTTCCTTCCCTCCTTCGGTCCCTCCTTCTCTTCCTTCCTTCCTTAACCAGATAACTCAAGGGTCAGATCATCCTAGATGGTAACCTGGCATTTGATTTGCTTTTGAGAGAACTCATCTGTTAATACTTTTGTTGGAGGCAGTGGTAGTGAGGAGGGGGGTTAGGCTAGGGTTGGGTTAAGTTAGATTTACTCTAGGTATGTCATAAACATTGTGTGGAATAGACTTATACAAAAATTCCTTTGTTTTTTGTTTGAAAATCAAATTTAATTGGGCATCCTGTATTTTTTATTTCCTCAATCAGTTTACCTAGTCATGTGTGAGTGCGGAAGGCATCCTGGGAGTTTTTCTAGCCCCCTTGCTATAGGTGAAGGGGCTCCATTTTGTTTGGCTTGGACCTTGAGATAGGTATTCTGCTCCAGGGGCGTGCTGCCTCCCTCCCCATGGGAAAGAGGGGAGTAATACATTTTCTAAAGATCTTTCTGATTCCCGGTCAATACATTATATTAATGAAACTTATCACTTGAACCCAACCACCCTTGCTATTCTAACGCCTAACAACTGCCTCCAGGCTATAAGAACAAGGGGAAGAGGTGAGAGGAAGGGGGGAGAGGAAGCTCTGGAGATACAATGAGACCTTCACTCTCCTATCAGCTGTTCTAGAACAGCTCTTTTAGCAGGAAAGCATTGCCCAGTGAAGTTTTACGCTCTGAATGATGCTTCTGCTCATAGGAAACTTTTCAATGTGTTTCCTCCATGGGTGTCTGGGTCTTTTGTTTTCAGCTGTGCTTTGCACAGGAGCTGGAAAGCTAACTCTCCAAAAGTGAACTTCCTCTCCTTCTATAAACTGACCCCTGGTGGTTGCTATAGCAACTGCAAAGCGCGCATAACGAGCTGTGTAAACAAGCCTGCTTCCCAGCGCCAGGCAGGGCCAGCCCACCGGAGAGAGAAGGGGAAGGAATTTGATGGGGCTGAAAAGTGGTTCTTGGGGGAGAGTTGGAGGCTCTGCAAACCCTCCCCGTCCCGCCCAGTCCCACCCCTCCCTTCCCTTCTCTCCTCTCCTCTCCCCTCTTGACTTCCCACCAGGCCAGGAGAGGAGACAAAGGCTGTAGGAGGGGAGCATGCAGGGGCCTGCCTTGGACGCGGGCGACTGAAAAATGAAATCTAAACATTTACCCAGAGCCCTGGGCGAGAAATGTGCCAACCTGACCCTGACAAGCCACCTGTGTCACTGTCACACCTGCTTCAGGCCAAGATGCCGCGGGCTCTGGGGGAATGGGGTCTCCAGTACTCAGCTACTCTTCCGTTTAACAGCTTGGGCAGATCGCGACACAGAAGCCCAAAGATTTTGGAGCCCCGTGCTGCTCATGTTGAATCTTTGTCCTTTTTTGGGAGGAGGGAAGGATGAAGGCACCTAGGACCTAAAAGTTTTAGGATTGTGAAGCTAAACGCGCGCGCGCACACACACACACACACACACACACACATACTTTTTTTCTTCTCCAGGAACTTGACTACAACTTGCAGGAAATTGTGCATATAATAGCGGAGGTCACAGAATTATTTTTCAGTTCTCTTTGGTTAACTCTCTCCCACCCTCATCCAACGGGCTGCAAAGGAAAGGTTTTCTACACTAAATGCGAACTTTCTGATGCATAGGAGCCCACAATGTCCCTATAACCTTCTTAAAAAGATGATGCACTTTGGTGGATTGGGTGAGAAATCCTGTATTTCGTGTCTTTAATATGGTCAGTGTAGGTTTTCTTCTTTCTATGAAAGTCCGTGTTTTCTCAGTCTCCCTGGTAAGAAGTCTAGTATAAGGAAGTGCATTTACTTTTAGAATAATCCTTTTAATGGTCCTCTTGATGTTTTCAATTAGCAATAATCGCGCCTCAGATAACCTCCATTGGCTACGATACCGTCCCTGGTCCTCTGGATGTTCTAGAGTCTTCCCACATCTATTATTTCACTAGATCCTTACAAAAACCCCCAGAATCACATAAGTGAAATTATACCTCAACTGAATTCTTCATACGAAGACAGAAATTAGATGACCATGTTGCATACCATACTGGGGCTTCCAACTGGGTATAAAAGTAGTTGTCAAGGTATATCTTGCTCTATATTAATATATCAAATCTCCCTGTATGTATGAGTCTAGAAAAAAAAAAGAAGACTTATGTAAGCCTCATATTATATATAAACTATAAAACATTAGATTTATATGGCATTTTCCTTCAGTACATCCAAATAAGCTACCTAATATTATTCTTTATATTATCTTTTCGTAATAGGTGACCAGGTCCTACTGTTTTAATTTAATTCCTCATTCTTGCCTGGTCTTCAGTTTGTCAAGTACCATGGATATATTGCCATCATTTTGCTTTAAAACTGTATTGACAGCTACTAAGGCTGACATGTTTAAGCTTATTCCTCTTAGTGAGAAAGAAGACATAACAGAACTCCCCATCGTTCTTGCCTTTTCCACATAATTTCTTCTTCTTTTTCTCCTTTAAACTGAGTCATTGGCCACAGCTTTTGTAGGAACACCCCTTCCTGTTGGGTGGGCCATGCTCTTGTGAGATTTGAGGGGAGATAAAGGGAAGGACCTCTGGGCTGGCCATGCTGTTTCCTCAGGGAAAATAGGGGAATTTATGAAAAGTAGAAGTGTTTTCGAGTCCACCCTTTCCTTATTGCTGTTCAGTGGTGGGAAGAGAGGACTTGGTATGGCTAGAGAATCAAAGAATACATTCATTCCTCTAAGACCCAGGGACTAGATTGTGATGGCATCCCATCCCTCCCTTGGAACAAGATCAGTGCCTTTGTCATTGGAAGGTACTAGTAGTGTTGAGGTTTCCATGGAGACTGCATTTGCTATCCCTAGCTCTAGGCTTCTTCCCTCAGATGGTGTGAAATTTACCAGCAGACTTTTCAGACATGGATGCCTCCTCCCCTAGGTTCAAAACATCAGTGAGCTCTGGAGGCAAGACCCCCCCAGTCACAGGAACCAGCCCATTCTATGGACACTTTAAAGGGTTCCCTGAATTTTTGGGTCTTCCAGGTCCTGTGTAGGGCCTCCCTCATACTAGGAGGAGTTACTCCTGATCTCCTTTGACATAGCAGCTCTAGTTTAAGTTCTTAGAGCAGAGAGAAAAAGCATAAAGTGTTATTGCTGGGGAAAAAATCTGGAGATTTTAATGGGAACTAGATTTTCTATATTTTAAATGTCAGGTTTCCTTTCATTGTCAAAACATTCCTGTGTGATAGTACTTGTGCCTTATTCATTCTGGACTAAAGCTGTCCAGTAGAAAATGTGTGGGAGTCGAAGGCAGGATCTTGAAGAGAGATTTGTACACTGGGGTTCATAGCGACTTTATTCACAATAGTCAAAAAGTGGAAGCAACCCAAGTGTCCAATGACAGATGAGTGGACAAACGAAATGTGGTCTATACATACAATGGGATATGATTCAGCCTTAGGAAGGAACATCTGACACAGGCTACAACATGGATAGACCTTGAGAACATTATGCTCCGTGAAATAAGCCAGTCACAAAAGGACAAATACCGTGTGATTCCACTTATGTGAGGTCCCTAGAGTAGGCAAGTTCATCAAGACCGAAAGTAGAAGGGTGGTTGCCAGGGGTGGGAGGGATGGGGAGTTCGTGTTGAATGGGTACAGAGTTTCAGTTTGGGATATTGAAAAAAATTCTGGAGATGGGTGGAGGTCATGTTTGCACAACAGTGTGACTGAACTTAGTGCCACTGACCTGCACTTCAGAAGGGCTAAGAGGATAAATTTTATGTTATGTGTATTTTGTAACAATACAAAAGGAACCGGTGAGAATAATTTTTTTTTAAGATTTTATTGATTTGACACACACACACAGAGATATCAAGTAGGCAGAGAGGCAGGCAGACACAGAGGAGGAAGCAGGCTCCCTGCTGAGCAGAGATTCCCAACTCGGGGCTCCATCCCAGGACCCTGAGGCCATGACCTGAGCTGAAGGCAGTGGCTTAACCCACTGAGCCACCCAGGCGCCCGGTGAGAATAATTTTAATACTATATCTCCTTTTACCTAACAGGACCAAATAACATCAGTTCACATGTAATGGATACTAAAAAATTATTGAGATAGTTTTCATTCTTTTTTTATATGAAGTCTTGGAAAACACTTCCAGCATATCGCAGTGGCCACATGTCAAGTAGACACGTGTGGTTAGTGGCTGGCATATTGAATATTTTGCTTTAGACAGTATTTGGTGAGAATATGGCTTCAAGAACCCCTTACAGTCGCTCACAGACCTCTAGGATTCCTTAAAGCAGGGGCTGGGACCTTGCTGACTGTCACACTGCAGGCATCTTTCTCCTCCACAAAGAAGGAGACTGAGAGAAACAGGTCGTAACCCCGCGTGGGGGATAGCCAGGTGCTCAGCCTGGACTGGGCTGGCTCCTGAATGATCACCCTCAGATATGGTTTAGTGACTAAGGTTGCTGATATCTGAGCCAAAAGAAAGAAAGAAAGTCCTTAAGAATTGGAAATTACAAGGCAAAGGATTTGATTGGGGATAATCAGGGCTTGATAGGAAAAGTCGCATGCAATCTGACATCTTTACCACTGTTAAAGAAAAAATTCTATTATGATCCTTCCTGGATAGCTTAATGAGTCAGTTCCTTTTTTCCCTTCTCTCCCTCCTTCCCTCCATCTTCTCCTTTCTCCCATCCTCCCAACCCTTCTTACCCTCTCTCCTTCCCTCCCTCCTTCCCTTTTGAGTGTTCTTGTCTGGGCCTCTCTGACAGGTGTCTCTTTCTCTGGAAGTCTGAAAGAACCGTTGCCCTACTTTCCCCCCAGCCCCTTCCCTTTTGTTCCTCAGGCCGGGTAGGTAGAGAACATGGTATGTCTCCAAAGCAGAGGGCTGCAGTTCTCCCCACAGCCACCCCGCTGCTGTGGGGAGGCTGGCGGGTTTCTGGGAGAGTGCTCACTGAGAATGCTAAGCCTCCTCCCAGACTTTCTGGCTTCTCTGCTGGGGGTGTGGAGGGTCTGCCCGCAGCCTAATCCACGACCAACCGCAAATTCCTGTGCTTCCAGAAACCACTCCCTCACCTGTGAGAGACTCCAAGGGCCAGGGAAGACAAAATGGAGCATTGCCACCTGGCCCAGTAAGGGAGCCTCCTGTTATGCCTGCCTGCCAAGTCCTAGGATGAGCACTGGATTTGATTAAAAGCGGGTTTTCTCATACATAACCCTACTGGCTCCCTAGCCAGCCAAAGTGCAGAGGAGCGCCACGCATGCGGGACGAACGTCGTTGGGAAGGGTGCGCGAGGCTTTGTCCAACCATCCTCTGCTGGGTGAGTGATGCCATGGCGTGTGCATTTGCGCACGCGCACGTTAACAGATAAGCAGGGTGTGAGGCAGAGGCAGAGAAGGGCCAGTTTCAGTTCCTATCATGGTTTTACGACCTCAGAGTTAATTTCCTCTTCCAGAAAGTCAAGGGAACAGCTGTCACCAGCCATGCACAGCCCCATGGCCTCGGTGTGATGGCTACTAAAGGCCGCTTGGTGAGCACGGATGCAAGGCTTGGATTTCTCAAGCTCAAGAAAGAACCAGTTGCCAGGAGGGGAAAAGGCGTGGCTGAGGGCCCAGAGGGTCTGCCCCTCCTGAAATCCGGCCACCCCTCTACCCGCCTCCTTGGAATTGCAAAACGCGTCCTCCTTGGTTAGGTCTTCTTTGGGCTCCTTGGTCCCCCTGGGTTTTCCACAACGCAGCTTGGTTCAGCTGCATGGGCTCCAGAAAGAACCCTGGGATGATTTGACACCAGAATTTGGGGAAACCAGTGACCTGGTGATTGAGAAAAGTAGTCGAAGGAGCCCCATGGCACCAGCTCTGTGCTGATCAGAGTACATCCTCCCAGGTCCGGCTCTGGGAACCCGGCTCTGTGCAGCGTCCCCACGCTGGGCTGAGGCTGGGAGTCAGAGGTAGTGGGCTGCCTGGCCTCCCTCCCCTCTGACAGCGGTGGAGGACTCTTCGCTCTGCCCACCAGTCTCAGGCCTCATTCGGGCAGGTTCTCAACACCCAGGCAGCAGCGTGCTATGACGGCGGACACCCCAAGGCAAATAAGGATAATGGTCCCTGCACTGCTTGGGTTCCCCTGGGATTAATGTCACATGAATAAACAGTCCACACAGCCTATATTCATAGAAACGCTTAGGGCATAGAACTGAAGGCAGATTGGTGCCTGTGGACAGCCTGGGACAGGGGGACACGGAGGATTGGGTGGGGCTCGAGAGGGGCGGAAACCAGGGGCCTGCCTGCCTAGGGACTGGGAATGGCCTGAGTGGCACGTAGCCTTGGTAGGCAGGACGTGAGACCAAGCAGGGAGCTCATGTCACAACATCAGTCCCAAGAGCTGAGCCTGGACTAGACGACTAGCCGTTCACTGCCCAGAGACCAGGAAAAATAAACAATACTCATTAACCGAGCTGTCCTGCGGGAATGTGCTGGGCTTCATTTCATGTTGTATTTGCTCCAGTACTCGTGGCCCTGAAAATCCCTTCGGGGAACTGCCTTGTGCTAGGTTGAGTGATTGTATTTTTTTTTTATTTTTTTATTTTTTTTAAAGTCTGAAGCAAATATGGCAACATGAGTACCTGGGGGCTCAGCTGTATTATTTCTATACTTTTCTGTGTATTCTGATTATTTTGTGATCAAGAAAGCATATATTTAAAAGGAAGGAACTGGGCATTCTTGCTTTTATCCAGCAGACACTGTTCTGAGATGTGACAGACTCTCTCCCTTCTCACCTCTTTTGTGAGGATTCCAGGGGATGCCTGGCTGGCTCAGTCGGCTAAGCATCTGCCTTCGGCTCTGGTCATGATCCCTGGGTCCTGGGATCGAGCCGTGTGGGGCTCCTTCTCAGCTGGGAGTCTGCTTCTCCCTCTCCCTCTGCCCCTCCCCTCACTCATGCACTCTCTCTCTCTCTCTCTCTCTCTCTCGCTCACAAAAAAAAAAAAAAAAGATTCCAGGCAGGACCAGGTGTTCTGAACTCATAGGCAGTTGTGTTTTATACCCTGCTCCCCTGCAACTCCCTCCCACCCCCACCCGAGCAGGGCAGGGTCACTGTCCTGGGGCTGGCACACCAGGAAATCCTGGTCCTGGTATCACCACATCCTTTGAGCTCAGCTGATCCCAAGCCACGTGCTGAAGGGAGGCACCATACCGGCTCCATTGGGCTCTGTGGCTGGCTGGAAACACCTATGATGATTTATCGGGAGTCAGTAGTAATCTCCTCTGTTTCGCAAAGAGGGGGGGAATGGCAGCACCCCAGGGTGACCTGTCTGAAACCACAGAGGGAAGATAAATAACTGGGAGGACAAACTGCAGCTGAAAAGCTCTGGCTGAGATTTAAGGCCTGAGGCTCATGAGTTGTTCTGGGAAGGGCTTGGATCTCGGAGCGAAGGGCCTGTGTGATGCGACCATGGGTCTCAGTGGAGTCTTGACCATTCGGTGGCTTCTCCGGGCCATGGCTTCTACCTCTGTCCGGGCATGCAGAGTTGCCCTCTGGCACAGATCCTTGCCAGTTTCCTGCAGGCCAGCTCCTAGGAGAGGGGCCCACAGTCCAGATAGTTAAAGAAGGTGGCTGGCAGCTCAGAAACTGGTAAGACTGGTTTCCCATGCTGACAGCCACTAGGCAATGCCAGGAGGACAGGGGGAGGAGAAGCACTTGGGATGGGCAGAGCTGCTGCTAAAGGAGACTAGAAAAGCTTCTGGAATTTCCAACTCTACTGGCCATCGCCCCTGGGCGTTCTATCCCTAGGACATGATACTGTAATATGCTGACCTCTTTGTTAAACCATCGGGGAATAAATTGTGTTGGAAGTAAATTCCAAGGGCCTGGCCTCCCCTTAGAAAATACCTGGGGTCTGATTTTACCCTAAACCACTTGCTTTCATCTCAGAAAAAGTTAAGACCACAAAGTATTTTTAAACAGAGAGTGTGGCTTGGATTAAAAGCCTTCCTTTTACAGTGCCCGGCTGGCTCAGTTGGTGGAGCATGCGACTCCTGATCTCCGGGTGGCGAGTTCAAGCCCCAGGTCAGGCATAGAGCTTACTTACAAAAAAAACAAAACAAAACAAAAAAAAAAAAACAAAAGGGAAGAAAAAAAAAGTTCCTTTTATAGAGGAATTTTGTTTTTGTTTTTGAGTTATTTACTTTTTAAGTCAAGACTTGAAGTGTAGTTAGTCTAGCACCTTACATAAAATGTTTTCTTTGAGTATGCTTGTTTCCGGCCCTTGGAAACCAGTGTCATCACTGAGGGCGTCACGACTGGAACGGTCTCCCGTTCTCGGAGGGTGTTTAAGGAGTTAGCTGTTTGCTACTCCAGAATGACAGGCCTCCCATGTTTTTTAGGAGAGGCAAAGCTTCATTAGTCTGGACTATTTATCAGTGGTTTTTAAAGACAGGGACATGTTTATTTTATGAGAACATTTGTCCCACCTTAATTTGCAAGGGATTTAAAAAAAAAGCCACTGCCACGAAACATAATAGGAAACTATTTGGTTCTTGTGAAACCCATTCGTGTTTGTGATAGAATTCCTTCTACATAAAAACACCCTGGAAATCATCTTCCTATTGTCCCACCTTCCATGTTGTCTTGGCATCGGGGTTTCTCAAGGCCGTCAGAGGGGCGATGTTGCAGGTGTGGAGGGATCCCACAGTCCCCTTCCCTTGCCTCTCGGAGCTCGAACGATCTGCTGCCTCATTGCGTTGTTCTCGGCTTCCTTGCCCAGAGGAAAGTCCCCATGGCCCATTTTCTGGGCAGTGCTTTTCCACTCTTTCATAATCTATTATTGTGACCTTGAGATGCAAAGAGGAGGCTTTGGCAGGGTGTGCCTCATGTGGGGCCAGCTCTGCTGGCAGCCAGACCCCGGTCGCCCCGGTCCCACACGCTCGTGGCTGTGGCTGCCCTGTGCTCCCCAGAGGACATGCCTCTGTCTGTCGTCCTGTGTCCTGGCACCCCAGTCAGGGCTGCAGGATTCTGGAGGCCAAAAGGACTCATCATGTTCCCTGAGAAGTACTGTGCTCTTGGGGGGCTGGGTCAGCAAAGAACATGGGAGAAGGGGTTTGTGTGTGTGTGTGTGTTCAAGAAAGACACACACACACAGACAGACAAAACAGAGACAGAGAGACAGAACTAAGAGAGAACTCAAAAATCGACTTCAAAGGTAGATTACAAGTTATTTTTTTCCCCTAGGATTGTCCCTGATGGATTTGATTCTTATCTAAATCAGTCATAGCTATAAGTATAAGCAATAGCTTATAAAAGCTATACACTCTATGCAAGATAGTGCATTCTTCAGTGAAGACACGAGCCTCAGAGAAGAATGCCGGGCAACAGGAGGAAGGCTGGGCATGCCGGAGCCCAGGAAGCAGGACAAGGAGGCACAGTGCAGAGGAAAGTGCTGGAAACCCCAGCTGCCCACAGCGCTGGGCTCCACACTGGGTCCCCCGCTCTCTGCCCACGGCTCCGAGCCTCGTCCTTCTCTTCTCCCTCTTCACCCTGGTCCGAGCTGGCAGATGCTCCTGCCAAATCTGACTTCATCAGATGAAATGAAGGGGAAATCTGATTTGCCACTAATTGGACTTACTGTAGGCAATTAAGGTTAAGCTGACATGAAGGAACTATCAGACAGTGGGATTTTCAGTGTTTTTCTTCATATTCCTGGGAACTTTTTCCAGAATCTAAGTGACTATAAACTGAGATACTGAATTCAGTATCAGGATTTTAAATCCCTTTAAATCCTGGAAATAGCCAGTGTGTGCATCACCATTCTATAAATTAACATTTACTGTGTGTGCATAGGGCTCACATAAAGTATATGGGGTGGGTGTGTGTGTGTGTGTGTGTGTGTGTGTGTGTGTAGTATGTGATAAATACATGCAGTGTATGTATAAAACATGGGGTATATCTATGTGTAGTAGGGGAGACAGATTGCTCCCCCTCTCTAGGTAAACAAGAGCATTTAATAATAAATGCACAGGCTGCTTCCCTTTTATTTTCTAAAATAACCTAGTCTTTAATTCCTGTCGTGATCAATCATTCACAAAAAAGAGGGCCAGGACACCGTTCCCGGCATTCCAATTCCTGCCTTCAGATGAATTTACCGTTGGCATTAACCTTCCAAATGTTTTCAACCATCACCTCCCTGAACACTTCCAGTGAAATTTCGGCCACACCACTTGTCTAGTCTTAGACCTTGTTCTCAAAAGCGGGTGCATTTGTCCCACTGACTGATCCACTCAGTCATTTAATCCTTCATTAAATGAATTAAATCCTTACTCAACAAACACTGACTGGTGGCCCTCTCTGGGCTGCTCACGAGGTGACACACAGACACACACACACATTCCACTTAAGTGCTGATTTCGACTCCACAGTTCTTGGGCTACGTAAGTAATTCCTTAGACCATGTCCCCCCAGGTCAGCGCCAGCGACCTCCTCTCATTACACCACCTGCCATTTGTGTTTCCATTTCTGATGCCCAGGGACCCCACAGAGCTGCGAGGAGAAGGGGATGTGGACACCTCGTCCTCATCGGCTGGCTGAACTCTGCCAGACTGCAGAGAGGGGCGTCTCCAAGGGAGGTGGCAGTGATGGGGGACCGGGAAGCTGCAGGACACACATACTCTCTACCCACCCCCAACACACAAGGTTTCTCCTGAGAGAGGCTGTCTCCTCTGCTCTCTGTGATCCCTTCTGGACAATTCTAGGGGAACGCACATCTTGTAGGGCAAAGCACTGTCTGCATGAGCTTGGTCCCGCACTGGCTGGGGTCTGCGACCCATCATTCTGCACACGGCGGGTTGGGGTGGGGGGCTGCACCTTATTTTTGGAGCTGCGGTCAGAACTTTGCTCCCGTCATCACTCCCAGGCTGCTATGCAAGACCTTTGAAAGTGGTTCAGGTGTGATCAAGGCATCATGGGGAACATGTGGGATAGAGAGTGACTGGGACCTAGAGGCTTGGGAACCGCTCATGACCACTTCAGCTCTCTGGGTCCCAGTTTATTCCTCTGACTCAAAGGTTTTGATTAGTGCAGCCCTGGGCCTCCAGCCTTGACCTGTATGGCTCAGCGGAGCACAGTGGCCTTCCTTCTACTCAGTGAAGGTGAGGCCTTCCTCTGGGCCCCGGGCAAGCCCATGGGTTGGTCTTGGGTGGTCCAACCAGGACAGAGGCCTTGTCGGCCCAGATAATCTGTGCAGGAATGTCCTCGGTTTATAACTGCTGAGGAGGACTGTAAGGGAGAAATGGCCTTCACTGAAAAACCAGAAATATTCCCTGAGCCTCTACCAGGAGCAGTGCACGTTGTGGGGGACACAGGGGAGGGCAGGCTTGGCCCTCCAGGGCTTCCAGCCTAATGGAGCAGCTCCTTGTCCAGCCCTTCCTTGCTCTCTTCCAAGGAGGTGGATCAGCAGAATTTGTCTACACTCATGTTTCTGGCACCAAGAGAAGCATGGAGGCAGACAGGGGCTTTTCAGCCATTAGCTTTGCTGTGCTACGCCTCCAGTACCCTATCCTGTGACAGCCCACCTGCCGCTGTGTGCCAATGGCATCCTTCCTTTCCTTCCCACAGCTCCTGAATTCGGGTCTTCCAGACTCACCATCCAAGTGGCCTCTCTCGGTCTTTCTGTTTTCAACCTACATGACAGCTCTGCCTACACCTTGCTTTTGGTAAGACCTAACTTTCTGCTGCCTGTCTTCCGTCTGGGGTCATTCACCCACCACGCCCAAGTTTAGGGTGTTAAGTCATATCACTGCTCATTTTTACCAGATTCTGAATACCATTGGTATGTTTCTTTATTACCCAGTGGTAGCCAATCCAACCAGGGGTAGGAAACAGAATTTAAACCCATGTAAGGAAAGGGATTACAGATTCCAAGCCTTCATATTTAAAATCAGTGTTTTATCATAACTTGTTAGGATTGCCTCCCTTCCTTCCTGCCACCCTGCCTTTCTTCCTCCCTTCCTTCCTCCCTTCCTTCCTCCCTCCCTCCCTTCCTTCCTCCCTTCCTCCCTCCCTTCCTTCCTCCCTTCCTTCCTCCCTCCCTCCCTTCCTTCCTTCCTTCCTTTCTTCCTCCCTTCCTCCCTCCCTCCCTCCCTCCCTCCCTCCCTCCCTCCCTTCCTCCCTTCCTTCCTTCCTTCCTTTTTTCCTTCCTTCCTTACTCCCTTCTTCCTTGGCACACCAATTAATGGAGCTCCTGATGGTATTTTAGATTTGCTGGAATATTGCATGTGGGAGCCTGGAGAGATCCTGAACCAGTACTAATGGTTTTAATAACTCCCTTCTCAGAAATGTAGAGGATACAGACATCCTATTAAAAAACAAACAAACTAAAGGCTTCTCTGCTCTCAGTTCAGGAATCTTCCAGGTTCTGTCTTCTACTCTCCACCAAACTTACCTGTTTTGGTAGCTGTGGCTTCTGTCCTTCTGCCTCTTCCCTTGGTGTGTGTGTTTCCTGCCTGGGTTTCCACTTATCTGTGTGAGGTCTGTCTGTCCATCTGAATGCTGATGTTATCACTAGCCTCTGTCCTCTGCTGGCTCTCGGCTCTGTGCTCTGCACCCTGCAGTCACTCATGCCCCTAGGTGGCCAGATGGGTCTCCCAGACCCTGGTCCATCAGGGACCCAGGCTGCTTCTGGCTGGGGTAGAGAGTTCTGAAGGAGAGCTCAGACTGTGCTTTTTACTTTTCTATCCTCAGAGCTTTGCACAGTTATTGACACATAGTAAGTGCTCAATAAACATTTATACACTAAATCCATAAATAAGGCATTCATTGTTTTGATCTACATGTGACCTATAGGTGCAGAATGTCTACTTCTTGCACACTTTTCCCTTTTTCCCCTGATAAGGAGCGGCTCTCACACAGAGTCACTCCCAGCATGGCTGAGGCATCTGCGTTCAAGATGTCACTTAGAGGGGGTGGTTTTGTCTTTTTTCTGCCCCTTTGTCTGGGATGGGGGACGGTTAGCTTTGTTGTGGTGGGTGAGAATGGGAATCTGTATCTTATCTGTCTGCATAGCCTCGTACCTTGCCTAGCCCTGAAATTTCTAGTTTACCTGGGGCAGGTCCAAGTTGAGGCTGGACCTGGGACCAGCTAAGGCTTCAGGGGCCTCTGCCTTCCAGCTCAGACTAGATGAAGGCTGTTTGCATCTTCAGCTGCGTGGGATTCAGTCCTGGTGCCTTACAGGGGTCATGTCTGGCTTTGACCTAACTCTTTGGTGAAGGTGTGGCTGTTCTGCTGATTACCTCGCCCACCAAGGGCAGCCATCCATCTATTAGAGTGACCGAGCTTCCTTATGAATCTTTCCGACCACTCTGGAGGGCAAAGGAACATTAAAGAGGTGAGAAACTCTCCCCAAACCCCCAGCTCAGCCCCGTGCAAAGAAGCAGGCCAGGCCATGGAACATACTTCTATTGTGAACTGGTTTCTTCATGGTGCTTAGGGAGTCTTCTTCACAAATACCCACCTTGTCCAGATTTTGGTGTACTATTTCAGGTTTCTTTCAGAGAACTGGTCTGCTGGTGGATGTTCATTTTCTCTACTCAGAGTTCATAACGGGAGGTCAGGTCACAACCCCCCTGAGATGGGCACGATGGGGAGGCATTTGGCAATGGTGTGCTGCGTGGATTCCTGTGAGCTGATTTGTAATGATTCAGAAGGGTCGCTAGCTGGTCACCCAGGGTAGAAGCATTTTCACCAGAGGAATGGGCAAATGCTACCCCAGGGCTCTCTCCTCCTTCCCTCGTGGAATCAGTTAACTCATGCTGACTCCGAACGGAGCATCCTGTCCTGTGTTATGGCAGATTATCTCACTTTCTTGTTTTGTTTGCTTGTTTGTTTTTTAGCTGTGACTCATCAAGGCACAGGTATTCCTAGTGCAACGAGGGGAGTGGCATATGATGAATGTAGAAAACAGTCCACAGTAAGGGGAAGCCTTGAGCTGTGAAAAGTGTACCAGCCTCATGATGGGAGACCGGTACCCAGGCCCTGCAGGAGGTGGTCTTGGGGCATCCACTGAAATTCTCCCTCCAACTGCACCCATTCCCTGCTGCTGTGAGCCATGAGCTAAGAACTTTCTCCTACAACCTTCTCCAGAGATTTGCCCTTGACTGAAGTGGGCCTGCTGGCAGCCCCTCCTCCTGTTCCTAAGTGGGGCATGAAAGTCTACCTGCTTCCCCCAGGTGAGGTAGCCACATAAGAGTTATTAGCTCCCAGTGTTGAAGACATTAACGTCTTCCAGTTTTTCTTCATTAGAGACAATCAAGAAAAAGCTCGAGGATAAGAGAAGCCATCAGCATTCTAGTGAAACCAGACAGTTTGGATGTTTTTCCTTCTGTGTCTTCTGTGGAGCGAACCCAGGAGCACTCATTTCAGGAAGGGAGCTGAAAGCAAAGAAGAGGCATCTCCCCACCTCTTCTGCCAATGCCCGGCAGATAGATCTTGGTATGAGGAAGGGAGAGTTCTTCACACTTTCTTAGCTATTATGATGAGGAGTTCTTTAGCTGATGCGAATTCCATGCTCAAGCCAGACTTGCACCGAATGAGGGCTCCCCTGGAAAAGTGATGCAGGGAGTGGGACCTTGGGGAGATGACAATGACTTAGGAAGAAGGTTCCTTAGCTCACGGGAAGCATGGAAGGAAGGCCCAGTGACAGCCCCTGGTGATGGGATGAGGGCCTCTGGGGGACTACCAGAGGAGGCTGGAGACATCTAGGCCCCCACCCCCAGCTCTGTGGACTCTTGCCCCCCAGAGTGAGCAGTTTAGGGTGGTTTTTTTAAAAAGATTTCATTTATTTATTTGACAGATATAGATCACAAGCAGGCAGAGAGAGAGAGAGGAAGGGAAGCAGGCTCCCCGCTGAGCAGAGAGCCCAATTTGGGGCTCGATCCCAGGACCCTGGGATCACGACCCAAGCCGAAGGCAGAGGCCTAACCCACTGAGCCACCCAGGCACCCCAGGGTGGTTTTAAAAAAAAAAAAAATTATTTATTTGAGAAAGAGAGAGAGCGAGCAGAGAGGGAGAGGGAGAGGGAGAAGCAGGCTCCCCGCTGGGCAAGGAACCTGGCATGGGACTCGATTCCAGGAACCTGAGATCACAACCTGAGTCGAAGGCAGATACTTAAGTACCTGGGCCACCCAGGCGCCCCTAGGTTCTTCCTAAGTATAAAAACCCTCAGGTCCTTTACCTTGATGAGGCAACCACCAATCTAAGTGATGTTCTGGAGGACCTCCAGGCATCCTGACTCACAAACATTTTTCTTCATGTGAGTGACTAAAACTGGTATTTCCTAACACATATGAGAAATGGATCACTCAGATGAACAGTATGAAATGCCACCTGCATGTTACCCTCCCTTGCACCTGCTCACACATCCAAAAGAGCTCAGGGTATATGCAATTGCAACATTCCAGCAAATCACTGTGGTTGAAGTAAATGTGACAGGACTCCCTCTCTCAGACCCACCCATCCTTGCATCTCTTAGGCACATCCCTGAAACTGACCCTGAACCTGAAATCTCAGTGTTCCAAGTTCACCATCAGTTCAAAATGGCGCCCAGGTATCAGGTCCATCTGAGGGGAAGCCTAGGGTGGCAGGGACACAGCAAGGAGCAAGGAGCATCGCCCTGTCAAGCGGGGTTATTCTCCCCAGCTGGCCAAAGGGAAGATGCAAAACAGAGTTTGTCTTCAAGGCTCCCAGCTTCTAGAAATGGGAGTCTCCCCCAAAAGGTTGGTTTGATCTAGATGAGTTGATTGAGAATGTCTGATGGAATTGTACTCTTCGATTCACTCAGTGGTTGCTGTTGAAGTCAGACAATTTTAGGTAATTTTTTCTATTCATTTTATCCTCTCTCCCATCAAAATTGCTTATCAAATGCCCCCCACACATGCAGTACCATTCCGTGCTGGGGAGATATCGCAAAAGATAAACTTTTCTAGGTCAGAGCCAGTAATGGACTGGTGAGAGTTTATTAGCATGTTGATAAAGGGTCGTACAACTCTCAGGAGTA
This sequence comes from Enhydra lutris kenyoni, assembly GCF_002288905.1. Taxonomy (NCBI): domain Eukaryota; kingdom Metazoa; phylum Chordata; class Mammalia; order Carnivora; family Mustelidae; genus Enhydra; species Enhydra lutris. Next base: position 6,816,130 of record NW_019154132.1, on the reverse strand, counting down.
TTACCTAACACTTCAAGGATTATTTCTGGCTGAGGGGCCTCCGATATGAAATCACTCTGGCCTGCCGGAGGAGAGAGTCCTTATGTGAGCTCTTGAGAACTGAGGCCAAGAGGCCAGCCCCTAAAGAATCTTGGACACTGTTTTCATGAGATTCACTGTTAGTCTGGAGGTTTTTGAGACCCAGAGAAGAATTTTAAGTCAAAGAATGACATAACACACATTTTGTAAAATATGGCTCTGGCTGTGACTGGGGGAAGTGGGATGAGGGGTTTAGTTATCATTGCTGTACTATGAATTACTTCAAAATATAGTGGCTTAGGACAGCAGTACATTTTCTTTTGGATCAGGATTTCTGGAGGTGCTAAGCTGAGACCTTCTGGCTCAGGGTCTTCCGTGAGTTGCCATTATGATGCTGGTTGAGGCTATAGGTACTGGACGCCAAGCTGGCTGACTGTCATGGCTGCCAAGTTGGTGCTTGGCATTGGCAGACTGTCGTTTCCTCTCCACGTCAACCTTGCCACAGGCCCTGTCAGTGTCCTTGTGACATGGCTGTGGGCTTACCCCAGAACCAGTGATCCAGGGGAGCGAGGCCGACATGGGGTCATGAACTGCCTACTTGTGTTTCCCTCAAGTTTACATGTTGTGACCCCCAACTCCCCATGTTTTGTTGCCTGGAGATGGGGATTGGAAGGTAATTGAAGTTAAGTGAAGTCATGAGCATGGGACCCTCATCTGACAGGACTGGTGCCTTTATAAGAGGAAGGGACCAGAGCTCTTTCTCTCTCTGCCATGTGAGGACACAGGGAGAAGGCAGCCATCATACAAGCCAGGAAGAGAGCCTTCACTAATAACCGAGTCTACTGGCACCTTGGTCTTGGACTTCCCAGCCTCCAGAACTGTGAGAAATAAAATTTTATTATTTAAGCCACCTGGTCTATGGTATTTTGTGATAGCAGCCTGAGCCGACTAAGCAGTGGCAATGTCTTCCATGACCTGACCTCAAACTATCACTTCAGGCACATTCTATTTTCTGGGAGCAAGCCACTCAGTCTAGCCCACATTCAAGAGTAAAGGAGTTAGACCCTGCCTTTTAAAGGAAGGTATGTTAAAGAACATGGGGACATACTTTTGCTATCCCTTTGTGGAGGTTTTACAATAAGAGGTTATTTTGTGACCCAGATGAGAAAGGACAGTGGATTGTAGTCTAGCTCTAAAGCAGGGAGAACAAGGCGTAGACTCAGAGATGGTACATTAGTAGGATTAACAGAATTTGGAAATGTACTGTAACGAGACTGAACTAGTACAATGAAGGGACATGATGTGGAGGAGGAAGAGCGGAGTCAGGACATGCTAAATGTGAGATGCTTGGGGGATGGTGAGACGGATGTTTCAAACAGGCAGTTGTGCTTGTGGGTCTGGGGCATTAATCTGGGGATTGTAAGCATGAAGCCTGTGGATATAGATGAGATCACCTAGGCAAAGGGCATAAAATCAAGGAGGCCCAGGGCCCAGGGCAGAGCTCAGGGAACTCCTACATGTGGGTTTCTTCTGGCCAAGGGGATGGAGAATGGGGAGATCAGAGAGTGGGGAGAAAATCCAGAAACCATGGCCTCAGGGAGCCAAGAGGAGACAGTGGGTTCCTGCATCAAACACAGCTAAGAGGCCTGGTGGGTGGCTGGAATCAGTGATATGGGGACTGTCAGTGACCTTGGCCTAAATGTCTTAGTGAAGTAAGAGCAGTCAAGTTGGACTGGGTTGGGGAATGAATATTCGGAAGGTGAGAAAGTAGACCAACGGTGCTGATATCTTTCAAGAAGTTTGGCTTAATAGAAGAGGACAGTACGCTACATGGCATTTACACAAAATGTGTGTGTGAACACCTCTGGGAGGGCTGCATTGGAGACAGAGGGGTCAGTGAGGTCCTTGAGAAGTTACCTGCCTTTGATCTTTGGTGGAATACTTTCTTCTTCCTCATAGGAAGATGGGACTGGGTGCCCATGACAGGTACTTATAAAGTTGGGGTTTCCCTTGGATAAGGCACCCAATTAATATTGTTTGTCTGATGACATATAATTCTAGGTTAGGGGTACTCAACTTTGGTCATGCATTAGAATCACCTGGGGGAGATGTTAAGTCTCCTTTATGTGCAGGCTCACCTCTCAGACCTGTGACCTTAGAACCTCTGGTTTGGAGAGTGGCATCAGTAGTTTTTCAAGTTCCCCATGTGAGACCAGAATGCAGCTCTGGGGGTACAGGGTCACTGCTGAAGGTGAACTTGGGGGAAATAGGGATGGTGGTGAGTGGTCACGAGATTAAACTGTGGGAGCAGACTATGGGAGGCAATGCACCAGTCCTGCCAGGCAACATGAGGCCCTTTTGAGGTAGGAGACTGTGCATCTTCATGGTGACTGTCCATCTGGCTATGTGGTTACCTCTAGCATGACTATCTCTAGCATGACTACCTGCTTTGTTTCAGGTTTGCTGACAGGAGGAGGTAGCAGACTTTAACTTTTGTACCTCTGTTTCCTCATCAGAGAAACGGACATAGTAGTACCCACCTTCTAGGATTGATGTAGGATGAAGGGAGATAAGGAGAACTCATAGCATATAGTAAGTGCTCAACAAAAGGCCACTATTAGCATTAGCAAATAACACTCTTGATTCGAATTTTGCCTGGGAGTGGGAGAGTAGCAAGAGCTATAAAAAGCAAATTTGTAGAGAAGAGCTTGTTTCATAGGCCCTGAGGACTTCACAGGAGCTCTGAGCTGGGGTGGCTTATCGTGTGCTTTGGGAATCTTGGAGAGAGTGGATTGGAGACCTGTGGGCAGAAGTGGCTGCTTTGGTGGTCCTTACGAGGCGACAGTGCTGTGTTCAGCTTAGACTTTGTTTTGCTTGCTTTCTGTCCTGCCCCATTTGGGCCAGCGCCTAGTTTGAGTTGATGATTACTGCTCCCATCAATGGATCTGAACAAGCAGAGCCATATGTACCGATTAGAGAGTGGGAGACCCACTGGCTCTGTTCACTGCAGGGGGCCTTTCTTCAAGGGGACCTCTTTCTGGTTGCTCTGATCATCCTCCTGGCATATTACCTTGACTGCTATGGATTGCTCGGGCAAGGAGGGGTGCATTTTTCTTTCTTTCTTTCTTTTTTTTTTTTTTAGGAATTTATTTATTTATTTGACAGGCAGAGATCACAAGTAGGCAGAGAGGCAGGCAGACAGAGAGAGGGGGAAGCAGACTCCCCGCTGAGCAGAGAGCCCGATGCGGGGCTCGATCCCAGGACTTTGGGATCATGACCTGAGCTGAAGGCAGAGGCTTTAACCCACTGAGCCATCCAGGCACCCCAGGGCGGTGCATTTTTCTAAACTGGCTCCAGGATGGCATTCTCCATCAGATTAAAGGAAAGTCCATTGTCATGAGGCAGGGTGCTGCTGGAGTCAGGTTGGACATGAGATAAGCAACGCCCAGAAAGATGCATGCAGCAAATCAGAGTGGCTCCTTATCTTTGGCTTGCATTCTCCCAGTGTGACCTTTGAGCCACCATGGTAATCATTATTTTGGTAGGTCCTGTCCCAGATTATGGTGATAAGTGGTGAAAAGGAGCTTTATAACCTGTGCCATGACCTGCAGACTACAAGTCCCAGCATGCATTGCACATGAGTCCTGGCTATAGCCCCCTTTCACAGGGAGGCCCCAGGGGCTCTCCCTCGCTTCTCCCAGAAATGTCCCTCCTCGTCTTCCTGCAAGCTGGCAGGTTGCCACCGGAGTCTTGATTCCAGCAAATGCTTTCTTTCAATGCAGCGGTGGTGATCTTTTCATTTCTGGTAGTTTCTTTACACCATGATGAGACAGGAAAAGCAAGATGTCTAGCTGAATGCCACCTCACTGCTCATTCATTCAGCCAGCGACCAGAACCCTGGCAAGATCCAGGATTTTGTCAGATGGGAGCTGTGGTAGTGAATAAAAAAAGTGAAACCAGATGTTCTTTCCCTCCAGTTGCTTCATATCCATGCAGGGGCTTGGAGGAGGAGGCTGTAAAAATGTCACAGTCCTTGATTCCTGGGGCCCAGATTTATGCACCATGTAACCTTGCACCATAAATCCACCGCCCTTGCTGGAGCATCAGCTTCCGAAGGGGCAGAGTCCAGCTGTGGCGTCAACCAGAGGCAGCCAATGGTGCAGGAGGGACACGGGTGGGGAGCACCGGGCCAGGGAGCCTGGCTGTGGACCAGCCATTGCTTTTCAAGAATTTTAAAGAAGTCAAAAGATTTTTACAAGATTGGCTTGGAGTTTGGCCTTCTTAGGAGATAAGCCAAACCCTCTTTTGCATTTTAGTCTGAAAGGGAATGTGATTTCTCTTTGGAATGTGTTTGCAGATGCAGGAGAATTCAGTGGGAATAAAACACGCATAGGCAGAGAGTCCTCTCTGTTTGGCTGAAGGGCTGGCAGGAGAGAGGAGAGGAAGGCAGGGCCCCAACCCCACCTGCCCGAGAAGACCATCTTCCGGAAGCCAGAATGTACCCTGAGTGCTGTAGGAAGCCATACCACTTTGGCTTTAAAATGGTGATTCTGTCTGATGTGTGAAGAATCAGTTAGGGGTTCAGGGGCAAGAATGGAAGCAAGGAGACAACCTAGGAGGCTTTTCTAGAAATCCAGGTGAGAGATGATGGTGGCTTGGAAGCAGTAGAACCATGAACATGGAGAACAACAAATGGGTTCGGGGGTCTAGTAGTGACGTAGTGGGAAGAATCAAGGATGCTTGCTAGAGTTTGGTGTGAGAAGCTGAGTGGACTATGGTGGTGCCACTGAAACAGGGAGGGTGGAGGGGGGTCAAGTCTAATTAGGAGATTCAGAGCTCGGTTTTTGATGCATTGGATTGGAAATGCTTGTAGACATCTACGGGGCTGTTTTAAAGAGACAGTTGAATATATGGGGGTGGAGATACAAAGAGAGGCCAGGCCTGGGATAGCCATCTGGGAGTCATATTATAGACAATAATTAGCTGCCCGTGTTATTAACACTAACTAACATGTGATCGTTTTCTGACCTGTGTGTGGATGCCCACTAGTGCCAGGAGAACTTGGGTCATGGATGCATTGTCTCTTTGTCTGCACCCTGCGTCTGCCATCTGTCTGTCATCCTTCCATTTGAGCCCAGAGCAGCTCCACAGTTTCCCTCAGTCTCCCCTGGTAGCTGCCTGTAGTTGACGGGAGTTCACACGTGCTACAAAAACCACTTACCATCTTGACCCTAGACCAGCAGCAGTCTTCCCAACTTCTCCATTTCCGTCTTTTTCATCATCTGGCTCAAATTTTCTGCTCTCAGAGAACGTTTTCCCGGCTTGTTGACATTTTTACAGTAGGTAGAACCTTATTATCTTATTATTAGTCACTAAACCGGAATGATTTGTTTTTCTATTTGGGGCCCTGTTGCCTCAAGTGTTACATTAGTTTCTAGTACATTCTAAATGATAAAGTTCTGAGAGCTGACTTTACACAATGCTTCTAGGCACATGTCTAGCCAGCGGACGGTCTGGTTGTCACTCAGTGATGCTCGTTTACAAGGATGCAGGTTGCAGAAGACCGTTTTGTTCGTGCTTATGGTGTTTCATGAAGTTTCTATTCTACACAGCAACCGTGGTTTTTATTTGTTCTAATTAAAGAGTGACAATGTGCAGTTCAGCGGATGCTTCATATAAAATGCCTCAAATAGTCTCCCCTTTCCCCTGTCCCCAAATAAGCTGAAAACAGATGCATGTTTGCACTGTAGAGTTTAAAACTGTGCTTGGGCTACTGAAGCCAGAACATATGTGCAGAACAGCTGGGGGGGTTTATTGTGGTCTGATGTGGAGCCTGTGGGCCAAGCAAGGAAGGCCTGTAGCAACTCGATTTACCATCTGGGAAAGCCCAAAACTAGAACTACGTGGAGCCCAGGATGAACCGTCCTCTGTCCACACCTGTGAGGTCCAAACCCCACTGATTCTGTGAGGCTCACAGAAGTCTCCTGAAGGAAACCAAGGGGCCCCACAGCTCCAGGCCCTGTGCCAGCAGCGCTATCCAAAACCCTTCTTATTCCTCCTGAGTATTTGGCCTTTGCTGGTACCTAGATCACTCCCTGGACTGGAGCCTCAGATTTCATCCCCTTTTGGGAAACTTGTTGCAAATAACTGGGACAAAATACAGCCTGGGGAGCCATGAGGGTATGTGGGGAATATGAAAGTGTGTTGAAGGTCAGTGTTCACAAGAGTGTGTACAGTGAGACAGAGAGACAACCAACAAGGAGCCCTGGGGACAATCCAACAGATAAGAGCGGTAAATGAGCTCTTGAAGCCGACTGAGAAGGCAAGGTCATTGTTGGGGGGTGGGGAGACAAGAGCCAGGGGTGAGGGGGTTATGGAAGTCAGGAGAAGCAAATTCCAAGAAGGAAGAGTGATGAGTCAACACAGAACAGATGGTTATTAAGATGAGAAGAAAAGTGCCCATTGGATTTGGAAATCCAGCACTAACTGGTAACTTTAATTGGAGCTGGGTGAGGGAGAGGGGGCAGAAGCCAGCCCACAGGGGCTAGAAAGGGAACAACAGAGACACTAAGTGAAGCTGGTCTGAGAATTTGGCAAAGACAGAGACAGTGGGCGGAAGGAGAGGGAACCCACGGGGTGGAGGAGGAGTTTGGTCAGCTTTTTTCTGTTTGCTTGGTTTTGCTGGAGGTTGGAGTGTGGAATTGTCACGGGATTTGCTTTAAGGAGATGACTTGTTTCTCTAGAGGTGTGTCAGGAGGAAGGTCAGGAGTGCCGGGAACAGACCAGGGAGTAACACACCAAAAGAGGGCGGACTCTTCAAATCCAGCCTCACCCCTGTGCCCACATGACTCACCCCCATCGCTCAGTGAAAGTCATCTCGGTGTCATGGCCCCACCTGGGGGACTATTTGTGTGATTCCTACTGTGGCCAGGAGAACATGTTGTTTGTGTTTATTGCCATTTTGGTTTTAATTAGGAAGAATCTAGATGATGAGACCTAGGGAGAAGGGGAGGAAGAATATGAGAAAACAGGGAGGGGGTTCTCTAGGAGGGAGGGCAGGTATGTAGGTATGCAGGTGAGCCCACAGCAGGGCAGGAGAGGTAGGACTCATCCTTTGAGCCTGGGGAGAAGGCAAGGGTGGGCGAGCCAACATCCTGGGAATTCATGCCTGGCGAGCCCTACTTTTGCACTTAAATAGGCAGCAAGGCCACCACCTGTTGTAGGGGATGACCAAGGTGGGCTTGATGATAGTATCTGGTCAGCTGTTGGGACTGAGGGAGATGAGCTTGCTGGGCCCAGGTGGATGGTGGACTGAGGTGTTTCTGGCACAGTTGGTCCAGAGTTGTCTTCATTGGTGCCCTCTGGGTGTAGGAAAGAGGGATGTGTATGGGGATTCGAAGAGGGGTCAAGATCCTAAGGCATCTGTTCCACCGATGCATTTCTTCATTCTTTTGCCAATACCACACTCTCTTGATTATAGTGCTATTTTTGATTTATCAATTATAGTCCAGGCCTATTGACTTCCTCTTAGGATCAATGAGAAGTCAGCCCTCTTACTCTTTGCAATTTATCTCTTCCCATTCTCTTCATACAGCCATATAACTGTTTTTAATTAAATCAGCCATCACTGTTTAAACAAACGGAGCTGTTGCTATTGTTCATAGCAAATCCGAGTGGTGTTATAATTATATTTTTCTGTGGCCTTTTGTCTTCCTTTTAGTTACCTATTTGTCTCATTCATGGTTTATGTGCTCTTTTTATAGACATGTCTGTGGCAGTTTAAAAATATGTCCAAATACCTTTGACCCTCCTCCCTTCAATATGGAGACCACTTGCGGTGTGTGTGGGCTGTACTTAGTGAACTGCTTATAACTAATGAAATAAGTTGGAAGTGATAGTGTGACACTTCTCAGACCAGGTCATAAAAAGCATTACAGCCTCCTCCTTGGTCTTTCCCATGGATTGCTCGCTCTAGGGAAAACTAGGAGCCATGTTGTCAGGTCACATGATCAACCTTATGGACAGGTCCATGTGGAAAGAGCCTGAAGCCTGTTGCCCACAGCCGGAAAGAACTGAGGCCTCCTCCGACAGCTGTGTGAGTGAGCCGTGCTAGAAGCTGAGCCCATAGTCCCAGCCATGCTTGCAGACGGGAGCCCCAGCTGACATCTTGCTTGCAACCTCAGCAGAGAATCGGAGCCAGAATCTCTTAGCTAAGCTGCTCCCAGATTCCTGACCCTCAGAAACTGTGAGATAATAAATGTTTATTATCTGTAAGTCTTGGGGTAATTTGTCATGCAGCAATAAATCATTAATATTATATCTCTAACTTCTTGATTATCGCTTTGTCACTAGGATCTGCCACATTATCTACTCTGTCAAGCCTGATTATTTTTCTCCTGGATCTCTCCATCTTTCTGCTCCCACTGGACTGGTTATTCTCGAGACCTGCAGCATACTTGGCATCCTTCCCACCCTACTGATTGGGGTCACTGCTTCCTAGATCCCTATCCTGTCTTATTCTTCCTTTTTGTTCCTTTCTTCCCTTGAAACCCATCAACTACTAGTCTTAGGAAGAGGTGAATGGGAGATACTTTTCTTAATCCTTGAATGTCTAAAAATGCTTCTACCTGGTTTCATTCTCGACTAGTCGTTTGGTTGCTTATAGAATTCAAGGTAGAAAATGGTTTTCTTTTAGAATCTTGAAGTCATTGATTATTCTTCTAGCATCCAATGGTGTACTTGCTGTTCAAAACCATTTTCATTCTTATTTTTTTGTGCATTACCTATCTTTCCCCCTCCTTGGAAGTTTGAAGCTCCTCTTTGTCCCTGGTGTTCTAGAATTTTACAGTGATGTGCCTTGGAGTGTTAGTTGGGATGTTTTGCTGATACTAAAGAAAGCCCAACTAAAAGTGGCTCATATATGAGTGGATTTATTATCTTGCATAATTAGAAGTCCTGGAGTCAGTTTCTTCTGATGACTTATATCATTAGGGGTCCAGGACTTAAACCAACCCTCCTCCCCCCAAAATTCTGCCAGAGTACATGGGGTAACTCCTAGAATCAGTCCCTTTCCTTGGCAGACTTTCCTTCATGACCCCAAGTCCCAAATTAGGTGTTACACCCCTTCTGAAACAAATCACGCTTCAAGGGGAATAAAATGAATATAATTGCCCTTCATTCATCGAGTTCTATGCCCTGGAATTGAAGATGAAGTTGGTCTTCTCTGACAACCTCGCTTTGCAGTAGAATGTGAGGATTTTAAAGACAATTTGAATCCTATTAAAAGGAACAATAAGGCAAAGGCTAATGGTAGACAACCAAAATGTCTGCTGTAGTAATGTGGGTTTTTCCGCGACTCACTGTGATGGAAACCTCATGCTCTGTCTTCTAGAAACTTGTTTAAGTCTCCTACCTGCTGATATCCTTCTCTGCTCTTTGTCCTTGTGGGCTCATGCGATTTCGTTCCTTTAGTACCATTTTCATAGGATCTCCTAAGGGAAAGGTGATCCACGTGTACATTCAGTCTGTCGTCTTGATTTGAAAGCCCCCTAGTCAATGTTTTTCGGGCTGTGAATTGTCACATGTGAGTAAGTTACATCCAGTACTTAAACAATGAAATAGTGGAAAATCCCAGACCCTGTGTCCCTGTATCGTCAGTGAAATCAAATGTTTGTTTCAGCTACGTGCACACGGGTGTGCATCTGTTCTAGACAAAGATGTAAAACGTGGCTTTTTGCTCTGTGTTGCGCACAAAAATATTGAGGGAGTATTGCTCTAAAGAAATGGCTTCTGAACATTTGGTGCTCTGTAATACTCTTACTTTGGTTGGTTTTACAGATCTGTGGGGTGGCTCTAGCAAGCGTATCAAACTTCAGTGAGTATGACCTGAGGAGTGGTGCACATACAAGGAAACGGCCTTGCTTTCACAGTGCAACCAAACCTCATGGGAATGAATGTGTTAACGTTATCCTCTTATTTATTTCCGTTTTCCAGAGGAAAGCAGACAGACGCATAATGCCCACGCGAGGCAGCAGGCATTTCTGGCCACTGAATGTGGCATGTAGCTAAGATGCCCCCCTGCCCCGATGGTTGGGACTGGTTCACAGATCACGCAGAGCTCTGTTTCCAAATGAACCTGTCTATTCAGTAAGCAACTAGCAAAAATCTGCATTCCACAAATGTTTGGAGAGCCTCAGACAAGACGAAGTGCAGGGCTTGGGCCGAGTTATACAACGTAGTAGGATCCATGTTTGTTTTCAAGGCTGATTTTCACTCCAGGCCCTCCTTCCCAGGAGGTTGCTTTCAGCGAAGACTGGTGTGTCTCTTTCTTATGCCCAGAGACCTCTGAGAAGTGCAAACGTGCAGCTTTGCAACCAGTGTTTAGATCAAAATGCGTCCTGGCTGGGAAGCTTTAGTCTTTGTCTGAATGTGGTCACCATCAGCCATGTTGGGAGCAGGAATGGAAAGCCTGTGCTCAATTCCCATTGCTGGGCAGGAGGGCCAGCCTGGAGGACGTTTCGATCTGGCAGCACTGGCCCTATGACAAGCATCATGGTCTGCCTTTTCTGTGGCCCTTCCTCGTCTCTGTCTTGCTGGTCTTGTTACACTGTGCTTTCTGCTTGTCATTTTAAAAATTCTTTTTCTAAACAGCTTCAGGGGATATTGCTGACGTACAAAAAGTGTGTATATGTAAGGTATACAAGTTGATGTTTTGATATATGTATATATTGTGAAAAGACCACTGCAGTCAAGCTAATGAACGTATTTATCACCCCTATGTAGTTACCATTATGTGTGTGTGAGCAAGCGTGGAGTGCAAAGATTTCATTCAAGACCTCTCCTCTTTGCCACTTTTAAATACTGTTAACTCCTGTCACCATGCTGTGCATTGGGTCTCTAGAACTTATCTCTGGAATGTATTCGTCATCTTGCATAACTGAAACCCTTTGACCAACATCATCCCATTTCTGTCTTCCCTCTGCCCCTGGCAACCACTGTTCTACTCTCTGCTTCTATGAATTTGACTATTTTACATTCCATGTAGAAATGAGATCATAGAGACTGTCTCTCTCAATGTCTGGCTTACTTCATGTAGCACAGTCCATCCCCCATGTCCATCCATATTTTCACAAAAGGCAGGTTCTCCTTTGTCTTGTTTTGTTTTTAAGATTTTATTTATTTATTTGAGAGAGAGAGAGCATGAATGGAGTGGGGGGAGAAGCAGGCTCCCCACTGAGCAGGGAGCCTGACACGGGGCTTGATCCCAGCACCCTGGGATCATGACCTGAGCCAAAGGCAGACACTTAACTGACTGAGCCACCCAGGCACCCCTGGATCTCCTTATTTCAAAGGCTTGATCATATTACATCACCCACATGTGTCACCTTTGCTTTATCCACTCATCTGCCAAAGGACACTTAGGTTGTTTCCAAGTCTTGCCTGTTATGAATAAATCATGGGAATGCTAATAACTCTTCATGAACCTAATTTATTTCCTTTGGGTATATACCCAGAAGTGGGATTGCTAGGTCACATGTTAGTTCTATTTTTAATTTTTAAGGAAGCTTCATATTGTTTTCCATAGTGGCTGCACTTAAAATTCTTTGTTAATCTTTCTCTACTTCCTCCAACATTTTCTCCTTCTTCCCTTTTTAACTTAGCCAATTATTTGTCTTAATTTGTTTTTTATTCCTTCTTTATTGTCCCTGCTTTGCTCACTCTTTTTGTTGTTGTTTTTGTTCTACTACACTTGTGTGCTTCAGTTTTTTCTTCTTTTTCTTCCTTCCTCCCATGAATGTTTTCCTACCCCTTCTCCCAAAGGCTTTTGATGTCCTCCTTACCACTCACTGAGAAGCCCTAGAGCGGGCAGAAGGTGGCTCAGAGACAGGAGACAGTGGGTATATTTTCTCCCTGGAGGAGAAAACTACTGGGCAAGGTTCACAATATCATAGCTGACCACCCCCCACCCCAGAAGAGAGGGCTCACCTGCTGCGGCTTGTCCAACCCTTTCATCATATGTCACCCATATGAAGTCATAAAGGTCACTCTACCAAATTTGTTGGCTTCTCAATAAGATCTGAACATGTCTTGGAAGGCTTGCAGATATGCTGAATCTAAGAAGAAACTATGTCCCTTTTTTCACTTGGGTGAGAAAATAAATGGTCCAAGATCAGGATGGGGAGAAGTGGCTAGAGCAGTGAAGAAGACTTAAAAGGATTTTAGCCAAGAATAGAGTACGAAGGAGCTGCCACTAGGTATGGCCCCTTGAGGTTGCATCAGAGAAACTCAGGGTCTGGGGGGAGCTGTGCTGGTCAGGCATCACACTTAAGAGGGAAATAGCCACCATCCATGTTTGCCAAGAGCAACTGGGATGGTGAGGGACTTGAGACCACACTGTGCCAGAAGGGGTGAAAGAGATAGGGATAGATGGGGAGATGAAAAAAAGATGTGATAACCATATGCAAATATTGAAAAAGTGAGTTTAGAGTTTGGCTCCAACAAGGAGGACTAAGTCCCTAGAGTTGGACTTCACTTTTTCTTTTCTTTTCTTTTTTTTACAAAAGACTGTTTTTTATTTTATTTTATTTTTATTTATTATTAAAAAACCACTATTTGAAAGACTACTTATTTGTTTGGGGGCGAGAGGGCAGAGTGAGAGGAAGAGGCAGACTCCCCACTGGGAAGGGAGTCTGACACAGGCTGATTCCAGGACCCTGAGACCATGACCCAAGCCGAAGGCAGATACTCAATCAAGTGAGCCACCCAGGTGCCCTGGACTTCATTTTGAACATATGAGGAAGGAACTTTGGATCAGTCAAGGGTGTCCAAAGATGCACTGGACTGCTTCATGCAGAAGAATGTCCCTCTCACTAGAAAAGTTCAAGTGCTGGGTGGAATGTTTCAGAAGAGATTCAGACATTGGATTTTTGGTTGATGCTGGAGATAACCTTTTCTGGCTGGTACTAACACTAATAACAATAGTAACAATTAACAAAAAATTGGCTGGGTATAAGGTGCCTGATTATTTATCTGCATTATCTTATTTAATTCTTCCAACAGTATGAGGTACTTGCTATGATTACTACCATTTTAGAGGAAACAGGCTCAGGGAGCTGAAGAATGTGTCCCAAATCTAGACAGAGGGTCTAGGATAAGATCTCATTGGTGAGTGGGACTAAAAATGTAACATTTGAAGTCAAAAGAGTATCTACTGAGATTTGGTACAGACGTGGGCTGGGGGTTGGAGTGGAGTTGAACGGTTTCCTCCATTGGTTGCAAATAAAGGTGGGCGGTTTCTACAGAGGTCTCTGTACAGGAACGGTACAGCAGCGAGGTGGACCAGAAGAGCCCGCGAAGGGTTAGAACAGAGCTGTCTTCTCTAGGTTGGTAGACTTAGTCTTAAACAAACAAATGAATCACACCAATACTCAAACAACATAATTTTTATCTGGCTGGTGTTTTCGATAACCTGTAAAAGCAATTTTGTGAAAACTGCAAGGACTGGTTTAATGGTTGACTCACAGCCCCAGTAAGTTTGTTTCTGATGCTGATATTGTCGGAGAGAAATGGTTGACAGTCATCATTCCCAGCACCAATGGCCAGTGTTCTACTCCGTGTTGAAGAAATAAAACAGAAGACTTGGAGTTCTTTCCCATTTTATCCAGCTCTTGACACTGTTTTTAGTGGGAAAGTGAGTCTGAATACCTAGCCCAACACTGTTGGAAATTGGAAGCCCTCCCAGCAACGTGAAGTTCCCCATTGAGTTCCAAGTGCATTCTATTCTAGATTATGAGTGTTACTTCTATTATTAGCATGTCCCCAGTGTAGAGGTTCTCTCGTCCTTTTCACTTGAAACCACTAGATGGAATGAAGAACGAGGAGGAAGGCCCAGAGGCAGACCCCAATGGCCAAGCATGCAGAACTGGGGGTGCTCAGAGGTCCTGGCACCGTCAGTCGTGCTACCCTGCCGGCTCTGGTCCTGAGCCTGTATTTCGGTGGGCAGGATTCGAGAAAGAACTGTTTGCGAATGATGCTCAATCAACAGTAATCTCTCTGTAGGGAAATGTCAGGCATAGCATCAGGTGGAAGGAACTACAGTGCAGGGACTAGTGAGGGCCATGCCTGCTGCATTCTGAGGCCAGAGTGGATGGATCTCAGGAAGGAGAGGAAATGAAAGGGAGTCTGGGGGGTTGGAGGATGGGTGGATGATGGGAGGGGAAGGGAATGAGGACCCTGAGGCCTGTGCACATAGTGAGAGCTCAGTGCCGGGCATCTGGTCACCTGTGACCTTCAGCTCGACCCTCGAATCTGCCCTCCTTTGGAGGGATGGTCATTCAAAGGTCTCCAAGTCCCAAGGCATTCCAAATCAGTGCTGTCCTGAAGAGCTCGTGGGAAGAAATGAAAAAGACTGCCCAAGCTCCGAGGCTCTCTGTCTCTGGGGACCTGGACGCAGGCTAGGCCTGCCCCACAGCACCAGTTTCTTTCCTTTCAGCATGCCCAAGCTCTCCCCTTGGGTGGGACCCTTGGTGAATCAGAAAGGTGTGCTGTGGGAGGAGGGACAAAGGCCAATCCTCGTTGCCGGGAGCCCTTCGAGATGTAGAGCTGTTCCTACAGGAGGCGTCTGCCCCGCTGCCAGCTCGCGTTTGTCTTGTGGAAGGATGCCACGTTCTTACCTCTCTGGCAAGGCCCGAGGTGTTTGAGCTGGGAGCGTGATACACATCGGTTCAGAGCCAAGCGCTGGTCGCAGAACTGGGTCACCTCATAGACAGGCAAAGATGATCTATCCCGATTGGAGAGATCGGATTTCATCCTTCCTTGTAAAACCCAGCCGTGCCCCCCAGTGTCTGCCAGCATCAAGGAGCTCCTTTGTCCTCTGGTTCCAGAAGGCTGAAGAGTGAAGTGACGAGGGGCATCTCGCCCGCGTCCCCCCACACCCTGCTCTGTTCTCAGCTCTGGGCACTCACGCTGGCTTCTCTGCCTGGAGGCCAAGGAGCCCGTCAGACGCTGTCTAGTGGGGCAGCAGGAGTCGGCTTCTCTCAGAAGCCTGTATGTCTGTAGTTTTATATTTCCAGCATGTGCCAAGACACGCCGCCCGGCTCTTTCCAGAGCAGTGTCTCACTGGCACAGCTTTGGGCTCCGAGGGATGTTTCTCTGTCTCCCACCCCGCCCCTCCCCTCCCCTCGTGTCTTTCCAACTTGTTTTTCTGCTGACTCTGGAGCCCTAGTGCTGGTGCTCTGGGAGGCGCCCTGTAATTGCAAAAATGAGCTGCTGTGAATTATGAGTTAGCACATGCCGCCCCCTAACGGCTCCTGCCTCTGAGTCTTTGGGCTCTATTGGGAACAGATGCCCCGGGGCCTTCGAGGAGGGTCTTCAGCAGGTCTCCTTCCAAGCAAGCTGGCTCCTTCCCCGCAGACAGCTCAGAGAACTGATCTTCGCTCTTGGCCCAGGTGAGGGGAGGTGGGGAACGTCCAAAGTCAGGTGGCTTCGGTATGCCTGGCTGTGAACGAAATTCTCCAACGTTTCACTGCCAGAGATGGAATAACTGGGCTCTTCTAGTCCAGGAATGTTCCTTGGACCGCCCTCACCTAGCAGCTGAGGAAAGGTTCACCCGATCTTTCTACCTGCTCCCTTGAAGTCTCCTTTCTGTGTCGAGAGAGGCGAGCACAGCACCCATGAGCTGTACACACCAAGGGGCTTCCTTCTCCTGGCCTTCTGGTGAGGACAGGGCTGAGTCTGCTGATCTGACCCTCAGAGTCCCCGGTGAGCTTTGAGAGCCAACCCGAAAGCAGAAAGGAAGGTGGGGGAGAGTACACGAGCCTCTTGGAATCCTAGAAATTGGTTGGACGTGGTCCAGTTCTGTTTCAAGGGGAATCTGGGGCTTCATCAAGGAACGGAGTTCGTAGGTGTGGGTGGAGAACCTGGGAAACATTTTGTTTTGGTAGCTGGAAAGCTTGTCTCCCGAAGTGATGGAAAGCAGTTAAAAGAGGAACTCGCTATTTCCTTCCAATAGGCCCCAGTCAGGCCCAAGCCCGTGCTCTGAGTTCTGTTGCTTGGCAGGAAGCAGGGCTCAAGTTAGTGTTCACAAGTCTAGAATGTTTGCTATAGTGGAGCTTCTGGGGGCCGGGGTGTGGAGGGCGGGGAGTATAAAAGAGAGGACAGGCCTGGTCTTCTCCAGCTCTTCTTAAACTGGGGCCAGCAGTCACAGAGATGGTGCACTGAGTCCTGGGGCTGGCTAGTGGGGGCAGGCTGTGGCTCTGGGGCAGGCTGTGGCTCTCCCCTGTCCTGTCCAGGGGTGAGGAGACCAGGAAGCAGGGAAGGTAGGATGGAGTTGTGAGCTAACGGGCTGGGTTTTCATGGGACATGGAAGCAGGTGGACCATTTTCCCTTCCTTGCAGAAATGGAAAAGAAGCACTTAAAATTTTTTTAAAATTTTATTTGGCTCTCCAGTTGCCCAGGCTTGTCTGTCATTAGGAAACAGATCTTTCCCCTGTTTAACTGTAAAGAATGGAGGTTTTTTTTCCCCCCTGCCTTCTGAAAATCTGGAGCAAATTCTGAAACATGAAAATAAAGAAAGTGTCCTCTCATTTGAAAGAACTGACCTGAAATTTTGGCCTTATTTCTCTCTGGGTGCCTGATGGTGCTGACTCAGCCCCAGATGTAGGCAGCGGCTTTGTAATGGCCCTTGTGCCATCCAACGCAGGCCTGACAGAGACAGCTGGTCCTGCTTCAGAGCCCAGAGCACCTGGCACGTAAAGAGTAAAGCTCGCTCTTACTGCTGGTTTCCTCCGGGGAACAGAGCTGGATTGGAGATATTTTCAAGTTATTCTGTTCTACCTCAAGATTTGGTTCCCCACCCCACCCTTCTTCCTCCAACTTAAAGATGGTGTGGCCGGAGAGATGTTTCTCTGCCTTGTTAGCAGTTACTCACTTTCTGCTTTCAGAACATCTTCTATGAGGCCAGGGCCAACTCTGGAGAAGCGTTTCCCCAAAGCCAGGTTCCCGCTGACCTGCACATATCTGCTGTCTGGTTTTTTTTTTGGGGGGGCAAAATTGGAAGTCAACAGAGGGCCCTGGGCTTCGAGATGATGTTTGACACAAAAGGGTATGACCAGAAGACCTCAAAGAGGTCTTTAAATCCCTGACGTTCCGTGATCCCCTGTTAATGTTCTAACAGTGGTTGGAGGAAGCCGGCAAGTTCCAAACATCTTGGCATTTCCTGGGGGAAAATGGCGGAAATACTCAACAGTAGGACCGCAGCTTGTCAGAATGTAGGAGAGAATCCCAGGACAGCCCATATAACAGAGTTGCATGCCAAACCCAGGCAAGCCTGCATTTTGGCTTTGTTGATGTCTTTTGTAGGACCAGAGGCAAAGGACCGCTCTGAGCCTCGGCATCCTCCTTGATGACTGAAGAAGGCATGAGCATTATTTCAAGAGTTTGGTGCTTAGTGTATTGTAAAACATCAATATCATTATTATTATTATTATTATTTTTTAGAGATTGGATTAAAAGGCCCTAAAGGAAATGAACTGTAGAATTGGCTTCTGTGACACCCCCTATGCCTTCTCTGGACTTAGGTTTTGGTAAGTGAAGGGATTTGGGTGAAAAGTAAAATTAAAAGCTTTGGGAGAAAGGCGAGGAAGCAGAGAGTGGCAGTCTGGGCCCTCTTATGGAGAAACCCGTTCAGATCACAACCTGAGACCTGAGAATAGTGTGGGGGAGCAGACCTTGGAGAAAGTGTGGAAATACACACACACACACACACACACACACATGCACGCACACAGAGGGAGAAGAAGCCTGAGATGTCAACTGTGCCTGGGGAATCCAGTGGTGAATATAATCTGACAGAACCCTGGAGTTTATGGTCTGGATACCTGCAGGGAGAAGTTTTGGCTGGAGTGGAAAAGGGGACCTGGCAGGGGAGCCCCAAACTGGGAACCAATCCAAAGCCACGAGCCTGCCAGGCTGAGAGGGGAACTTTGAGCGCCTGCCTGGTAAGCACCTGATTAATGAGTAAGCTGCTGGCTGGCTCAGGTAAGGGTGCACCTGTGATTTGCCTAATCCCTACAAAGCTCACACCACGAGCTCCCCACACACCCTAGTCATTTTTCACCCTGACTGCTTGACTAAGCCTGGATTTCGCCCGAGCAGCCTTTGTGGGTAGGGGCTCCTGAAAGAAAAGTTAAAAAAAAAAAAAAAAATCTGCTTAACAGCAGGTGGTCTTGGCCATTAATAGAAGTGGCAATGAAAACAAAAATAGAAGTTGCTTCATGAACTTGGGAGCTCCAGAAGCTATGATTGAACAAAATGTGAGCAAAGGCTCATGGTCCATCCTATGCTACTACAGAATTTAGACTACCTTGGTGTTTTTGTGGCCTTCCTCGTAGAGTTGGGTTTTTATTTTTATTAATGCATTTTTTTTAACTTTTAATTTAAGGGTAACAAGCTTAAGAAAAGTTAAGAAAAGTTCCAAAAGCCTAAATGTTTAATTTGCTGAAAATCCACAAATTGAAAACACTCAAATGATCAGCACTTCGATCAAGAAACAGAGCATGACCGGTGCCCAGGAGCCCACCCTGTGTCCTTTTTTCCACCATGAGCCTGTGTCTTGCACCATGGTTTAGTTTGCCTGACTTCTCTCTCTCTCTCTCTCTTTTTGTAAAAAATACTGTTGATTGTGGTAACATGCAAAAGACAGAAAATCTATCATCTTAACCATGTTTAAGTGTAGAGGTCAGTGACTTTCCACACTTTCACGTGGCCGTGTAACCATTACTATCATCCATCTGCAGAACTGTCTTCATCTTGCAAAGCTGAAATTTGCACTAACACCCCATTCCTAGTTCCCTGCGCCCCCCTTCCCGGCCATCAGCTGCAGGCAGCTGTCTTTTGACTTCTGCTCTACAATTTGACCACTCTCTGACTTTTGTACGAGTGGAACCATATAGTATTTGCTCTATGGTGACTGGCTTCTATCACTCAGCATAATGTCCTCCAGGTCTATCCATGTTGTCACCTGTGTCAGAGCGTCCTTCCTTTTTAAGGTTGAATAATATTGCATTGTATACATAAACCACATTTTATTTATCACCCATCCATGGATGAACACTGGGGTAACTGCCATCTTTGAGTATGGTGAATGCTGCTTCCATAAGCATTTAGTGTAAAGGACCTCTTCGAGACCCTGCTTTTAATCGTTTGGATATACACCCAAAGCGGAGTTGTTGGGTCATGTGATAATTCCATTTTTAATTTTTTGGGGTGGGGAACCTCTGAACTGTTTTCCACAGCTAATTTTGCCTGTTTTTAACTTTATATATGTAGGACTGTTCAATAAGCACTCTTTTGTCTGGCTTTTTTCATTCAAACTTGTGTTTGTGAAACTCAGTTTTTATTGATATAATTTTTAACAGGCACCCGGTGTTGTCAGGAGTGGCCGTGTACTTGATTTTTATTTTCTTGTATTGGATATTCTCTCAAATTTTAAGCTATATTTTCTATAGGTAGATCCTCAGTTATTTTTTACTGGTGTAGCATTTTGTAAGAGTATTCAGTAAAATGTTTCAAAAGAACCCATGTATAGGGTCTGTGGGTCTAGTTCCTTGTGGGGACATAAGCCACCACTCTCCATTTCTGTTGTTGCCTTAATAGACTTTACGGCCTAGAGAGACAGATACCCAAGTGAATATTCCTGTGTGACCCATGAGTTGGGCCTACTCACTCCAATTTTAAGATTGGTTCTATCATTTTATGATAGAGAACTTTGATCAGCCATTCAATTACCGTGGCTGATTACCACTGCATAAGGTAATAAAGCTCTGCATTTCCAAACTTCCCCTAAATTGCCTTTTTCTAATGAATGCTTCCTCCCACAATGACCCAATTAAAAAAACTAACAAACAAAAAATAACCAACTGCAGTTGAAATCACATATTTGTAGACTCCCTGAAACACCTATGGGTTTCACTGAATACTTTCTTTCTTTCTTTTTTTAACCATTTCTGTAGAGAGCTGGGAGAAACATTTTGAAAATCAGATGATCTAATTAGCTATGTGTTAACCTCAACTTAAAAAAAAAAAATCTTCCTTTATTATTTAAATAAATTTTCCCCACCCCCAAAGTCTGCCTTTATTTATATTAAGTGAACCCAACCCCCAACATGGGGCTTGAACTCATGACCCTGAGATCAAGAGTGGTGTACTTGACCCACTGAGCCAGCCAGGCGCTCCATCTTCTCTTAACCAAGTCTTGTTTAAGTATTCCAGAGAATCCCGGTTATGCTCAAGAAGTAAGGGAAGTGTGTTCTAACTTGGTCAGCGGGAGTGTGGTAACCGCATAATGGTAAGAATGTCCTTTGAGGACAGTGCTTCCGGGAATAGAGATGGGGACCTTGAGGTCCAGCTGCCCTCCATAGGGTCATCAGCCTGTGGTTACAAAGAGCTGGCAGGTCTGCTTCCATGCTCCCTGGTCCTCTGGGGATAAGGCACGGAGGAGGGAGGGCAGGACATGGTATATTTAGGTGGAGTGAGGGGTCCTGGGTTTGAGTCCCTCCTCTGACACTTACCAGAAATGTGATATGGAGCAAGTCACTTGACCCCACTGAATTTTGCTTTCTCCACTTGTGGAAACCGCATAATTTATAGATTTTAATTGTATTGTGTCTGTTGTCTTTTTCTTAAGGCCTCCATTCCCAGAAAAATCAGGTCTTTGAGGTCCTTCTTTTGCTGGGAGGTTTGTGGTGCAGGACTGACAGCAGAGTTTTCCTGAATCCAAACCCACCCTCTGGGCTTTGTTTTGAAAGCTTAAAGTCATTTAGCAGATAATGCTAGCTCGTGCCCAGAAGATGGGGTGTGTGTGCAGGGTGTGGGGCCGGGGGTGGAGGGAATGGAGGCTGCCATTCTTTGTTCTGTTTTTGTTTTGCTTTTCGGTGAGAGGAGAATGCCTCAGAACAGAGAAAATGCTTTCCAGTAGCTAGGAAAGAGTTGGTGGGTTGGGGATTCTAGAAGGAGCCTCAAGAATTTGAGTCCTGTGTTGTCACAGTCCAGCTCTCAGGAAAGTGGCCAAACCTGGGAAGGGAATGGCTGCTTGGCTCCCTAGAGGCAGCAGGCAGACTTTCCAAGGTACCTAGTGGGCCACTGCAATGACATGTCAGGGATTATGAGTTGAGGGACAGAAAAGTAGAGGGGTCCCACCTCCAATGTTCTCCTTTGTTTGTGACCCTGGAACCGTCTCTGCCTTTTGAACAACTGTGAGGACTGGAATGAGAAGTGAGAGTAACAAGGAGTTAAGGTTGAATCCATTTAATAGAAATGAAGAAACTAACATTTCTTACGGCCTTAATTTCTGGAGCAAAGTTCCTACTGGCCACCTGTACCTTTAATGGGAACATCCTAATGTCCAGCTAACAGAACTCCCTCGGGAATTAAGAGAGGTAGAGAGGTGGCTTATTGGACAAGTAAGCTCTCTACCAGTTGCTTTAGGACCCAGCTTGCCCAGTTACAGAGAGAGCACACGGGCCCCAGTCTCCTCTGTGGGTTGGAGGAAGCGGAAAGTTACCCCTGGGGAGGCAGGCTTCCCTGGGTTTCTGTGTGGGTGTCAGGCTCTGCTGCATCCGTCAGCAGCCCAGAGCAGGATGCTGACAGCTGGGGCTGCTTCCTCTGTGGGGTGAAGCAGGGCATGGCCTCTCAATGCAGACACTGCAGATTTTGCTTAGTTTTTCGAGGAGAAGAGAGAGACTCAAATGCATCTCAGGCCAAGCATCGGAGATGCTCTGACAGGCTTCTGTGTCTGCCCTCTGACATGCCTCCACCGTCTGGTCCATCGCAATGGCAGATAGTGCTGGAAAATGATTGCTTTGTTCCTGTAGTAGTAAGTCATTCACACGGAATTTGGGCTACTGATCAGGGAGGGTCTTGGTCAGCAGTGTTCAATAGAAATTCTACCTCCAAATACTGAGCCATTATTTTCAATTTTTTTTGTAGCCACATTATAAAAAGTAAAAAAAGAAAAAGAAAGGAAAAAAAGGTAAAATTCATGCTTATAATTTTTTTTTAAAGATTTTTAAAAATTTGTTTGAAAGAGAGAGAGAGCATGAGCAGGGAGGGGAGGGGGGGCGATGCAGACTCCCCAGTGAGCAGAGAGTCTGATGCAGGGCTCGATTTCAGGATCCTAGGATCATGATCTGAGCCCAAGGCAGAGGCTTAACCCACTGAGCCACCCAGGCATGCCCATGCTTATAATTTTTATCCTCTATCACTCAGTGTATTAAAAATACTACCACAGCAACATGGAATCGATACAAAATATAAAAATATATTACTATAAAAATATACACAGGATAGTTTACATTCTTTTTTTGTTTTTCATTGGAATGTCTGAATTCCAGTGTACATTTTCTACTTACAGTGCATCTCAGTTGAAACTAGCCACCTTTCATGTGCTCCGTGATCACTTCGGGCTTCTGGCTTAGACAGTGCTGGTCTCTACCCATGGTTTTCAACTGGAGATAATCCTCCCCCCTGTCGATAACTGCAGATACATTTGACTGTTGCACCTGGAGGGAATCTATTGGCATCTACTGGGGATGTTGTCAGACATCCTACAACGCACAGGACAGCCCCCACAGCAAGGAACGTTCTGTCCCAAGACACAGATAGTGTCAAGGCCAAGAGACCCTAGTCTGAACACATCCCTACTCCCTGCTTTTCTCCACAGCAGTGAGAATGAGGCACCAAGAGCCACGGGGTGTCAGGACAGGGGCTGACACCCAGATCCCCTCAATCCATCCCCGGGGCAGTCCCCTACCTCACCCACGACCACCTCCAGCTGTGTGATGGTAGCCGTTGTCCCCAGTCCTTTTTCCAGCTCAGCTCAGCAGATGAATCCAAGTGACAGGTCCCAAGGCCCAGGCAAGAACCGCCTCCCCCGCCCCCCACCCAGCCAAGTTCCACGGCACAAGAGTTTCCTTTGTGTTACATGAAAATTTTGAGAAAATTCATACACTTGTCGGAACCTGAAAGACTAGAAGAGACAAAGGAAACGCCGAGGTCAGCAAGAATCCTGCAGCTGATGCTGGGCCACCTCTGGATGAGGCCCTCGGAGCCTGGGTGTCAGAGGGGAACATCTTCCAATCAGATCGAATTTCTTATTTCACTGTAAGAGGACCGTTTTCTGAATGTCTGGGTCAACGTTTATTCTCATCAGGCAAAAGTACTTTTCAGTGACGGGAAGCCACAGCCTAGAAGTAAAATGACCAAGCATGTTTCCCTTCCCTTTGTCTCCTCTGGGGTCCTACCCGCGTGCAGGTGCACAGACAGGGAACTTGTTGAAATGTCTGTGCAAACCCACGGGAGAAGTAGTGAGGGAGGGAGTGAATGAGTTGCATAGAGCAGCTTCGGATAGAAACTAACCTTTCTCCCGGTTTGCTTCAGGGTTAAGTAACCTGTTGAGTAAGTGTCACCTTTTACGGTCCTTCTCTCCTGACCCTTGGCCTCCTTTGGCGGTGCTGCGGCTCCCAGCCTTCTGTGTGCACCCAGCCCCGCCCTGCACTCCCACATTTGTTTGTGGATGGCCCGATTCCACGCTGGGAAGTGATGTGGGAAGGGAGAACCCCCGGACGCCTTCCTCCCCAGCCCTGAGCCTGGCCGAGGGGCTTCCTGTGAGAACCTCCCTTTCCCTCTGCCCCACGCTCCTGGAGACGCTCAGACCTCACTTCCTACCTCAGGGACCTCTGCACCCTCCTGGAGCCTGTCCACCCTCCACAGGGAGAAGGCGCCCTTCCTGCGTGTTTCTGCCAACCAGGAGCCCTTGAGCCCCTGCCAGAGCACACTCAGATACCCCCGCAGCTTGAGGAGCCCCAAGCATCCATTTGTACCGCCCGTGTGGGTTTCCTTCCAAGACTCTTGCTGGGTTTTGCCCACCTTTCTGCCTTTTGCTGCTCACCAACTTGGTAGAGGATGAGTAAACAGCACTCAGACTGGCTCCTGCCATTTTGTGGTTAGAAAGGAGCTCAGAGCTGTTTGCGAATGAGATTGGCAGAGAAGCATGTGGCTGTCACATGTGGCTCCCTCCCGGAGCCCCGGCATGACCCCCAAAGACACGGATGTCAAGGGACTGAATCACACGGGGGAATTCCCAGCCCTCTGACCCAAGGTCGTGTCCTGGGCCTTTTTCTCCCCTTCCATGGTCCCTGTTTTTCTCATGCCATCAGTAGGAGATTGAGAGGTCTCTAACTCCACGGCATGGGCTGGGTGTGGGGTCATTAGGACGACAGGCCCTGCTCTGGGACTTGGGCTGAGAATGAGAGGCTCGTTTCGGAACAGAGGGAGAGAGCGTGTTACCTGGCTATGGATTCGTCGACTTAACCCACTGCCAATGGTGGGGACAAATACCTGGTCACACAGAGCAGCTAGTTTCAAGGGCACGGCCACCGTACCCACTCCCGGTTCTGTGCGGTTGCCCAGTGTGCTCACGTGGTCAGTACCTCCGCAGAGAGGGACTATTCTGTCTGCGGATCAAGTACAAACTAAGCCCTTTCCAGACCCTGAGAGCTGCCCTCTTCAGAGAATTAAACCAGGGCTATTTCTCTTTCCTTTTTCTCATCCCACGATTTTATTTATTTTGCACAATATACACAGATGTCTTTCTTAAATGAGATGAAGCCCAGAATCCAGGGATCTGGTCGAAGGACAGTGGGTTTCCCTACATCACTCACAGGAACTGGCCTTCCTCTTGCCTGAGTCCCGGCTCTCATTAGCTGGAATGCCAGCCCTGTGTTGGGAGGGAGGGCGGCCGCTCTGTTGCCCTCAGCACCTCCGGGGCAGCTGGGCTGGGGCCGGAAGTGGCGGACAAAGCATGTTTCCGTGGTCCCGCGGAGCTGTCTGCAAACCACCTCCCCAGGCAGGCAGCTTCGGCAGCTGGACCAGGTTGCACGCCTTTGCGCTGCAGACAGATGCCAGGACCCACATCAACGTCGCGCTCCAAACACGGAAACGTACCGGAGAAAGCGTTGTTTTGCATCCAGGTCCTGGTTTCATGGTCGTCTTTAATGACCCAGCCCATCACTTTGGCTGAATCTGAATGAAAATATGTTTGGACAGGGATGAGTGCCATAGGTGCTTTCATTAAAGTGATTTCAGAGCACCACTGACCCAGGTTCTCAGTGGGACACGAGGCTTCCTCCCGTGGGTGTGGACTGGCCAGTGTCAAGGGAATGCCGCGTTTCGCTTTTTTTGCTCCATCTGCTCACTCTGTTGGCTTTATTTTTATTTTACAAGACAACGCAATGTTTTGGTGGAGGGTGAGTACCCAGGGGAGTCATTTTCAGGGAGAGGATATGAGGACATTGGCACAAGGAAAACTTTATGTTCTAACTGCATTTATTTTTCTGTCCCCCCCCCCATGATGGCTTACAAAGTTGGAATTTCAGAAACCCTTAGAAAGACAGGCAGTTTGATTTAATGGTGCACAAATGAATCCTAAAACCATCCGTCCCCAAGCTTGTCTATGTTGGAGAACTGTCAGGCCAAACAGAGCTATAAAAACTGTTCTGTGCTGTCCAGTGGCTCAGCCCCGGACGCAGCAGCGGCCAGCCGCCCCCACTTTGGAAGGGTGTTTGTTGAATCCTGGCGCTGGCAGAGTTACCGCAAGTCATTCCTGCTCACTCCTGCAGCATCTCCCGAAAGGAAAACACACTCAGAGTCTGGGTCTGGCCTCTCTCTCCCGTGTGGTTTCCAGGCCTCTGCTTGGCTGTCACGTCCATTGTCCCCTAGAGCCTGGGGCAGTGACGGAAAGCAGGGCGTCACCAGTGTGTGGGAAGATGGCTTTGTCATCCTACCCCACTGCCCTCATCCCTCAGGTCTCTCCTGTTGGTACGCATCTCATTTCCCAGCAGATTTCCAAACAAGGGACTACATTTAGATCATCAAAGAGCCCTTGCTTTGGGAAGGCATATGCTAATGAGGCTGGGCCCTGGACCCTGCCGATCTCTCACAGTTGCCCCCTTTCCTGCTGGGCCTGGGCCTTTGAGTCCCTCCCCCTCTCACTCCTCCCACTTGCTCGCCCATCTGCAGTGCAAGGGGAGAGCAAGCTGCCTGTTTACCTTTCTCTTTCAACACTGCCACTGATCAGAAATCCAGAAGGGTTCAGATGGTCAGAAAGCTTCAGCCTGCTTAGGACACATGTGGAATGGAAGAATTAGAACTTCTGTGGCCCCAAGAGGTGGTACAGATGGAAAGCATAATTAAGTGCCCCCCCCAAAAAAAGTTTTCGATTGATTCATAAGTGACCAATTTTTAGAATTTTCAAAGGGATCTGGAGGTTACTTATATGTTAGCCTCTGCTTTGTACAAAAGAGACAGAAGGATGAAGCAAATGTCCTTGCATTCAAAGCCCTCACAGTCTAGAAGGGAGGTGAGCTACCTGCCTACAGAGCAGGTAGGTGGGAGATCCCCACCCACACACAATGAGCGGAGCCTTCCTGGTCCCTCAGCTGCAAGACCTTTCTCAGCAGGGGGTGAACACAAAGGAACACAGATCAGAGTAATGAATGCATTTACTAAAAAATGCTCGAGGGGACCCTGAATCCCTGAGGAATTGGGTATTACATAGAACATGGTGAAGACTTAATGGGGAAAAAGTCCCCTTACCTTCCCAAGTTCCCAGGTTCCATATCTCATGATGATGGCTGAAAACCTCTTCTCTCGTAGAGTCAGGCCTCCTGCTGTGTGGCTGTCTCATTTCCTCCTCTCCTTTGTCTACCTCACACCACATCGGCCCCCACGGCCAGCCCCGTGGACGAACGCTGTTCTCCTTCTCTGCATTCTGTTGGCCGCCCCTCTCCATTTCTATACCCACTTCCGCAACAGCCAATGGAGGCGTTAGGGGGCAGAGCAAAGGAAAGGGGTCCTTTCTGATAGTGCTGAACAGCACTTGAGTCTCGGGCTCCTGAAGAGCAGGGAAGGTTAACCTCCCCAAACTTTGTGACTGAAATCTCCCAATCCTTTTTTGTTCTGGGAAATGACTTACTACAGAGAACCATCCTTCCGCACATGACTTAGATAAGACCCAGTGTTATCAGCTGAATGTATCCATCTCCTCAAAATTCCTAAGTGGAAGTCTTGAGTTCCCAATCCCCCGTAACTCAGAATGTGACTGCATTTGGAGATAGGGTTTTAAAGAGGTGATTAATTTAAAATGAGGTCATAAGGGCGCCTGGGTGGCTCAGTGGGTTGAGCAGCTGCCTTCGGCTCAGGTCGTGATCCCAGGTCCTGGGTTCAAGCCCCGCATCGGGCTTTCTGCTCAGCGGGGAGCCTGCTTCCTCCTCTCTCTCTGCCTGCCTCTCTGCCTACTCATGATTTCTCTCTATCAAATAAATAAAAATCTTTAAAAAAAAATAAAATAAAATGAGGTTATAAGAATGGGACCCTAATCCATTATGACTTGTATCCTTATAAGAACAAAAGGTCAGGACACAGACACAGGTCACAGACAGCAGGACAACTATGTAAGCTGTCCACAGGGAGAAGATGGTCATCTACATGCCAGGAGAGGGGCCTCGGAAGGAACCAACCCTGACGACACCTTGATCTCAGACGTCCATCCTCCAGAACTGTGAGAAATACATTTCTGTTGTTTCAGCTCCCCAGTCTGTGGTGTTCGTTATGGCAGCCTTAGCGGACTAAGACACCCAATGTCCAATCTTTCTTGGGACCCCCCCATGTGACTCACGATGACTCCTGGGACAAGGCCAGACACAGACCCTCCAAATCCCTATCTTCATTTCATAAATGATTAGCTGAACTGTTTGTTCCCCCCAGCTTGCTAGACACAGAGGTAGACCTATCTTATTCAGCTGACAGACAGACCCCTTCTGATTACGAAATCATCCCAACTGTGAAACGACCCACCTGCGGCTTATCTACTCTTCCCTGAAATATCTAGACAAGGCCACTGGTGAGACACTCTGGTCTTTGGATCTGGGGTGCTGCTTCCACTGCAACAGCCTGAATAAAATCAATGCCTTTACCTCCTTGTCTTTTGTATTTGACAGTTCAGTGCTGTGACTGTACGGAGCTGGGAGTCCATCTGGACCCCCGCTTCTCCATCCAGATACTGAAGCCCCTCCAGCCTGTTGTGTTCCTTTCTCATCTGGCTTTCCAGGGATCCCATGCGAGTCCCGCTCCTGGTCCTCTGCTCTGAACATTTGTCTGTCGTAGCACGGTAAGGACTGAAGTTTGATTCTTGGTTTGGTTGCTCTTTTGGTTTTTGTCCTTTTGCTGGTTTCTGTTCAACCCTGGTACTATGGAAACTCTGAATCTCCTTCTCTGCCCTTTCTGAAAATCTCCTCTGTTTATACGCTTCACCGCTATGGCGACAATTCTGTTTCTTATCTCAAAAAATGGCACAATTTTACTGAGAACTACTTAAAATTGCAGTGGTCTCTTTGGGGTCCCTAAACTCTCCCAAAACTGGTCCATATAAGAGGCACCCTCAAATCTCAGGGCTTTAAGATCTCTCCTTCTCCACGGTCAGCTCATTGTGCTTTGCAAGGAGGGGAACAAATGTACTTAAGAATGTCTCTCTCGATGTCTTTCTCATGAGTAGCTCTC
This sequence comes from Enhydra lutris kenyoni, assembly GCF_002288905.1. Lineage (NCBI taxonomy): Eukaryota > Metazoa > Chordata > Mammalia > Carnivora > Mustelidae > Enhydra > Enhydra lutris. The sequence goes on along the minus strand of NW_019154132.1, from coordinate 6,787,501 downwards.
TGCTTCCCAGTTCCCTATCATAACCCGTACGATTGGTGCTTCCTACCTGTTATGGAAAGCTTGCGACCGAAATGCCCACCTGAACAAGGACTTACTCAGAGTTTCATGCTCTTGGTAAAGAATTTCCAGACAATAAGAGTAGGGGAGAGCTTACAATTAATTCAGACTGGTCCTTCAAGGCATATTCACCCGTGATTGCTGATTTATAACAACTTGTGCAGTGGCTGGTGGGTCCCAAAGCTGCCACTGTATGATTTGAAAAAGCCAAATGGGCTTCATGAGGACCTTCCAAAAAAATCAGAACACCCCCAAGGCTTACAGGCCAAAACCACTGGGGGAGGATTTTTAGAATCCATTCCCACTGTTTTCTCTCAAAAATTGATGGCCAACAACACAAGATTGCAGGTGACAAAGAGATGAACCCACCTCTATAGATACAGACTAGAAAATGCTGGCAAGAACTACTTCAGTCTTGCTCCTGACTACTAACTGCTCTTTGTTACTAATTTCGTAAATAGCTTACAACCAGAACTTAGAGATATTATCCAAAAGTGTGTTGTTAAAAAATAAAATACTCCTCTCTCTGAAAATGTACACTCACTTAGCACCATGGAGACACCACGGCAGGAAAGGTCAAATCAACACAGAGCAAACCGAAGCCTTTACAACTTAACTAATTAGGAGAAGCAAGTCAGGGCCGTCTGCTTCCTCCAAAACTCCCCATAGAGACACTTATAGATAACATCAATAAAAAGGATGTTGGACTTGGGATTGTCTGCCTTTAAAATGTAGAAGGGAACAAGAATCCAAATTCCATCTCTCTGATGACTTTCTGAGGGACCCTCCTCCTGTGTCTACACTAACATGCAAAAGGAGTCAGTCAGTCATTCCCATGAATGGGCACCCCACTCCCTTCTTGTGGAGAACATACAGCACATCCTACCGTTAACACGTCTCATTTCCCACCCCCCTCCCTTGTACAAAAACCATCCTGTGGAGGGACTTGATAACTGTTCACATGACTGCCTTTCTCTGAACCTCTTCCAGTCTTACTAGGATCCCTCACTACCCAGAATGGCTTTCTGCTTAACTTCTCTACTCAGTGAACCTTCTGGAAATGTTTCCAACTAGAATATCCATCTTCTCGGCTCCTGCAACAACCTCATCATTGAGGTCCTTGGTTCCCTGCTCACAACTTTTCCCTTTCATGACTCTCATTGACCATCAGATTTTTCTTTCTCCTGTCAAAATTCTGAATCCCATTTAAAGCCTCAAGTACCAACTATGTTCTTGCCTTTCTTTCAGCTGCTCACTCCACTGACATAGACCATAGGAACCTGAACCTCTCCAAGTAGAAAAAAGATTTTTCTGTATCACACTTAGTATAGTACCCTCTACCATAATACCCTCCAAAACAAGAATCTTTTAAGGTCTTGAGCCTATAACTCAAGGCCTCCTTAACAAGTGAATCTCAGCCCCCACATCCGGTTCCTGTAATAGCCCCATCTTCCCCTTGAAGAAGTCAAGTGGAATACCACCTAGTCCAAGACTTGAGGCCAATGAACAAAATAATTGCTTTCAGGTTTCTTCTAGTTCTGAAGGACCCCAGCCACTCTCCCCACCCACCCTACTTGCTTCATATTTATCAGCTTATGTTCTGTTTTTTCGAGTATATTTTTTCAACCCTGATGGATAGTATTTTTTGAATTCATACAGAAAAGTCAACAATACACATGGTCCATTTGTCTCAGGGGTTTACTGAGGTTCCTACTTATTTGGCAAGGGACATAAATACAGACTTGAGAGAGTGAACTCTCCTCTGCAGTTCCGTCTTTATCCAGTATGTAGATGACATTTTTTTCTGCTCACCTGATTTTGACAGCTCATTTATTACCACCCATCACTTATTCCAATCTCTTGCCTGAAAAGGTCATAAGCTTTCCAAAAACAGAATGCAATGATGCAGTCCTCAAGTGCATTATCTTAGGGCATGAGATCTTTAAAAGGAAGATTTTATTCCCTAAATGAATTAAGATTTTTATCAATTTCCTTCTTCCTGAGACCAAAAGATGACTCCAAGTGTTTCCATAATTAGTTGACTATTCCAGAAACTGGACTCCTAATTTTTCCACTATGGCATCTCCTTTATGTGCTGTGGCTAAGGAGATAATCCCCAAACCCTTTAGTTACTCTCCTTCCATACCTGCATTTCGAAGCCTCACATCATCTCTATCTTCCCTTCCCATGTTTGGATTCCCTGTTTTGGACTCATCGTCCTTTTCCCTTTTTATAAACAAAGGGAAAGAACATGCTTTGGGGTCTTCACGTATGTGCTTATAGTCAATGCGCTTTTGGAGTTGTCCATGATTGTGTCATATCATGGAAATAAAGCGGGTCACCTACCAAAACTGCAGCCCAAGTCACTGGCCAAGTGGAGGCTTTAACCAAGGAATTAAATAGTCTCAATTAAATAGTCTCATAATAGTAGCCACACCTTCAACATTAAAGGAAACTCCTCATGTGACAAATATGCCATAATAGCTGCTTCCCAAGAAAAATTTCCTTGGTTACCTGCATATTTCCCATTGCTCAACCTTCTATAGAGATGGAAACTCTACTTAAGAAGCTTAGGGCACATCGACTGCTAACACCGCAGCATAATAAAACTAATTGGAAATACGTTGGATATTTGATCCACTCAGATGAGCTTTGGAGAGGCCCAGATGGTTACTGGGTTTCTTTTCTGTCCCTTAGATGACCACAGCCTCCATAACATTGCACATCATGGCAAAGGGAATCTTAAAGGTTTCCTCCATATTGATGAGGTGGCTTTTGCAACCTTCACATTGAGCACATAACATCAAATTGTCCCATGGGTCAGAAACATAATTGTGGTGAAAATGTAAACGTAGGACAAAGATAAGAACCAGGCCCCTCTGTCCCTATCTTCATTGACAAATGGGTCATATCCAGTTCCCAAAGTCTCCTGAGCATGAACATATTCTAACCTTAGTCTTATGTTTTTAAGATAATTAGAAGTGGTTTTTTTAAAAGCTGTTTTTGTTTCCAAACTACTGAGCTACTGCCACCATAGTAGCTTCTACAAAGAATATTGGTCACTTAGGGGAATCCCTTTGTTCTTCTCCAGTGATAGAAGAACTCATTTCATTGCTGAGGTTATGTGGGACATTCAATGAATATTCCCTTTCTCACAAAAATTGCGCTGTCCTTATCACCTTCAATACTCTGGAAAAAATGAAATGGGTTGATGGAACTCTAAAACTTGAATTCATCAAGCTCACTGAGGAAGTCAACCTGCTTTGGCCCAAAGTCTTGTCTTGAATACTGATGATTCTTTCCTCCTCCCCCTCCAATCAATATTGATTGTTTCCTTATGAAACAATTACCAGCTCAGTGAAGATCCCTTTGCTCCTCCTGGACCTTAGAAGATCCTAACCTGACATAATCCAATGTCCTTAAATACTGCCAAGGTCTTATTAAATACTCTCATACTTATTACTAACAGGCTACATCTGCTTTTCTCCCAGAGGCTCAATGGCATCCCTTATCTGATCTTCAGATTTGAGACCTAATTTTCTGGAAAGATACCACTGAACACTGATCTTGAACCAGGAGAAACAGACCTTATACTGCTCTCCAAACCACCATATTGCCGCAAAACTACGTGGAGTACAACCTTGGGTTTCTGTTTCATAACTAAAAAAATTAAAAGCCTTGTTCTGAATGGAAATCCATTCTAGTTGGAGGTTTTAAACTGAGGGTCCATGAAAGCCCCCAGAAACAGATGACACCACAAAGGAGACTGCTTTCACAAGATTCAGAACAGGTAAATGACATCCCCATGTGTTGGGTGTGCATCCTGTCCAGAGTTTCACAGGTAGACCTTGTTTTACTGTACTCTCAAATAATGCAACTTTTTACAGATTGAAGGTTAGTGACAACCTTTCATTGAGCAAGGCTATGGGTACCATTTTTCTAACACATTTGCTTACTTTGTGTCTCTGCATCCTATTTTGGTCATTCTCACGATAGTTCAAACTTTTTCATTGCTATTATATTTGTTATGATGATATGTGGTCAGTGATAAGATTCTAAAAGCTCAGATGGCGTTTAACATTTTTTAGCAATAAAGTATTTTTAAAATTAAGATATGACTTTTTTAAAGACATAATGCTATGCCATACCTAACATAGTATAAACATAACTTTTATATGCACTGGGGAGGAAAATTTCATTTGCCTTGCTTTATCGTGATACTCAGTTTATTGCAGTGGCCTGACCCTGAACTCACCATGTCTCTTAGATTGGTCTGTAAATGTTACTCTGCAGCCATTGACTTAACAAATGATTCACTCGTAGAACGTGATCCAGCAGCCCCAGGGAAAACTGCCTCCAGCTGAATTTGTGCACAGGGTCAAATCTGAGCCAACAACTTTACATGTGGACTAACGGTGGCACAGATCTGGCCATCTCCATTGCCTCATTTCCAGACAGTTTGTCCAGCACAACCTCATGACGGTGTTGAGTAAGAGGAGGGACTGGCCGCAATGTTGAACTTTACCTGAGTCATGGTGGTTCCAGAAGACAGTGAAGGTTAATCCCCTAACCTTTTGTTCTCCAAAATCTCCTACCCTATCCTTTTGTGATCTGGGAAACAGCTTTTGCAAAGAACAGCCCTGCCCCATGACTTAGATAAGACCGGCTGTCCACTTGTCTTTGTGACCGCACAAGAATCACGGGTGACCACATAATTTACCGGTGACCAGGTCAGACACAGGCCCTCCAAATTCCATCTTTTTCTCATAAATGATTACTGAACTCTTTGTCTTCCAAAACCAGGTGGACACAGAGATAGACCTCTCTTGTTCAGCTGACTGACTGACTTCTGATTACAAAACCATCCTCACTATTAAATGACCCACTTGTGACTTGTCAACTCCTCCCTATAAACATGTGGACAAAACCACTGCTGAGACACTACCCTGGTCTGCAGACCTGGGGTGCTCTCCCTACTGCAATGAGGAACTAACTTTTATTGAGCACTTAGTATGGGTAAGGCACTCTTCTGAGGGGTATATTACCTCATCTAACCCTCACAACAATTCTGTGAGGAAGGTATTGTTTCCCCCCAGTTTTCAGAAGGAGGAAGCCAAGTTACGTAACTGGCCTTGTGTCCCATGAAAGAAAATGGCAGATTTGAGGTTCAACGCCAGCGTTCTTTCTTTACAGTCTGAGCTACGGCTATGAGTTCTCATACATTAAATACACACTTGTTCTGCCATACTAGTGATAGAAACCGACAGTGCTCTGCAAAGCCAATAATTAAGAGATGGAGGAAGGCTTCTAAGAAGGTGGCATTTGAGCATCATAAGGAAGTCTGGAAAAGCCTTTGTTGAGCAGAGATGGAGAAAGGATGCTGCAGGCCATGAATAGGTTCATGTCCAACAGACAACAAATCAGGGTTGGGATTCAGGCGAGCTTTTTTGGGACCAAACTGCAGATTTAGGAATCATCCACGTGGGAGTGCTGGGAGCATTGAGAGAGGTTTTTCTGAACATCAGTGGGGCTAGCGGTCGCATGGCTGTCCGTTGATGAGGTAGCAGGAAAAGTCAGAAAGTATCAAACACTTTTTCAAGAAGTGTGGTGGTGAAAAAAATGGAGAAAATATAAAAACAATTGAAGGGCCAGCAGGGTCAGGCAAGTGCTTAAAACACACATAGCATGGTGACGTCTGTAAGCCACAGAAGTAGGTCTCGAGCTTTACTCTTTTCCAGGTACGGGGCTGAGCTCAACATTATTTGACCCCTCCCCGGATCCTGCGAAGTGGATACTGTAGCCATCTCTGTATTATGGACGAGGATAGTGAAGCTCAGAGAGGTTAACAGGAACTCGAGGGATGTGGAGCCCCCGGAACTCTCACCCATATGCTGCCCGTGGGACTACCAACTGGTACCACTGCCTTTGGAAACGGTCGGGCATTTTTTATAAGGGTAAACATGCACTTACCATAAACCCTAGCATTTGCTCTCTGAGGAGCTGGTTCTCTCCAAGAGAAGTGAAAACCTGTCCATACAGACCCTTGCCCACTAGCGTTCATAACACTATTATGCAGAGAAGCACCACGTTGGCAAATACCCAATCGCCCATGAATAGGTGATGGATGAACGAGCCGGGACATAGCCATACAAAGGTCACTACTCAGCAATGAAAAAAGCATGGCCTACTGATATATGCAGCCACTGGGGATGAATTGCAAAAGCATTATATTAAGAGAAAGAAGCCAGACACAAAGAAGAGCACAGACAGCGTGATTTTGTTTATAACAAACTCTTAAAAAAGACAAATCTAATCTCTAGTGACAGAAATCAGATCAGGAGCTAAGTGTACACACTTGTCACGGACGAGCATTCTGTCCTATGTAGATTGTATTTCAATGAAATGGATATAAATTTAGGGGCACCTAGGTGGTGCAGTGAGCCTCCGGTTCTTGGTTTCATCTCAGGCTGTGATCTCAGGGTCCTGAGATCGAGCCCCGTGGCAGGCTCCATGCATAGCATGGACCCTGCTTGAGATTCACTCTCCTTTCCCCTCTGCCCCTCCCCCACCCAGCGCTCGCTCATGCTCTCTCTCTCTCTCTCTCTCTCTCTCTCAAATAAATAAATAAATCTTAAAAATACTGATATAGGTTTTCAGGAAGAAATAGAAAGCCTGAACAGACCCATAACCAGTAAGGAGATTGAAACAGTCATCAAAAATCTCCAAACAAACAAAAGCCCAGGGCCAGATGGCTTCCCGGGGGAATTCTACCAAACATTTAAAGAAGAACTAATTCCTATTCTCCTGAAACTGTTCCAAAAAATAGAAATGGAAGGAAAACTTCCAAACTCATTTTATGAGGCCAGCATCACCTTGATCCCAAAACCAGACAAGGATCCCATCATAAAAGAGAACTACAGACCAATATCCTTGATGAACACAGATGCAAAAATTCTCGCCAAAATACTAGCCAATAGGATTCAACAGTACATTAAAAGGATTATTCACCACGACCAAGTGGGATTTATTCCAGGGCTGCAAGGTTGGTTCAACATCCGCAAATCAATCAATGTGATACAACACATTAATAAAATAAAGAACAAGAACCATATGATACTCTCCATAGATGCTGAAAAAGCATTTGACAAAGTACAGCATCCCTTCCTGATCAAAACTCTTCAAAGTGTAGGGATAGAGGGCACATACCTCAATATTATCAAAGCCATCTATGAAAAACCCACCGCAAATATCATTCTCAATGGAGAAAAACTGAAAGCTTTTCCGCTAAGGTCAGGAACACGGCAGGGATGTCTGTTATCACCCCTGCTATTCAACATAGTACTAGAAGTCCTAGCCTCAGCAATCAGACAACAAAAGGAAATTAAAGGCATCCAAATTGGCAAAGAAGAAGTCAAACTATCACTCTTTGCAGATGATATGATACTATATGTGGAAAACCCAAAAGACTCCACTCCAAAACTGCTAGAACTTGTACAGGAATTCAGTAAAGTGTCAGCATATAAAATCAATGCACAGAAATCAGTTGCATTTCTCTACACCAACAACAAGACAGAAGAAAGAGAAATTAAGGAGTCAATCCCATTTACAATTGCACCCAAAACTATAAGATACCTAGGAATAAATCTAACCAAAGAGACTAAGAATCTATACACAGAAAACTATAAAGTACTCATGAAAGAAATTGAGGAAGACACGAAGAAATGGAAAAATGTTCCATGCTCCTGGATTGGAAGAATAAATATTGTGAAAATGTCTATGCTACCTAAAGCAATCTACACATTTAATGCAATTCCTATCAATGTACCATCCATTTTTTTTCAAAGAAATGGAACAAATAATCCTAAAGTTTATATGGAACCAGAAAAGACCTCGAATAGCCAAAGCAATATTGAAAAAGAAAGCCAAAGTTGGTGGCATCACAATTCCGGACTTCAAGCTCTATTACAAAGCTGTCATCATCCAGACAGCATGGTTCTGGCACAAAAACAGACACATAGATCAATGGAACAGAATAGAGAGCCCAGAAATAGACCCTCAACTCTATGGTCAACTCATCTTCGACAAAGCAGGAAAGAATGTCCAATGGAAAAAAGACAGCCTCTTCAACAAATGGTGTTGGGAAAATTGGACAGCCACATGCAGAAAAATGAAATTGGATCATTTCCTTACACCACACACGAAAATAGACTCAAAATGGATGAAGGATCTCAATGTGAGAAAGGAATCCATCAAAATCCTTGAGGAGAACACAGGCAGCAACCTCTTCGACCTCAGCCGCAGCAACATCTTCCTAGGAACATCGCCAAAGGCAAGGGAAGCAAGGGCAAAAATGAACTATTGGGATTTTATCAAGATCAAAAGCTTTTGCACAGCAAAGGAAACAGTTAACAAAACCAAAAGACAACTGACAGAATGGGAGAAGATATTTGCAAATGACATATCAGATAAAGGGCTAGTGTCTAAAATCTATAAAGAACTTAGCAAACTCAACACCCAAAGAACAAATAATCCAATCAAGAAATGGGCAGAGGACATGAACAGAGATTTCTGCAAAGAAGACATCCAGATGGCCAACAGACACATGAAAAAGTGCTCCACATCACTCGGCATCAGGGAAATACAAATCAAAACCACAATGAGATACCACCTCACACCAGTCAGAATGGCTAAAATTAACAAGTCAGGACATGACAGATGCTGGCGAGGATGCGGAGAAAGGGGAACCCTCCTACAGTGTTGGTGGGAATGCAAGCTGGTGCAACCACTCTGGAAAACAGCATGGAGGTTCCTCAAAATGTTGAAAATAGAACTACCCTATGACCCAGCAATTGCACTGCTGGGTATTTACCCTAAAGATACAAACGTAGTGATCCGAAGGGGCACGTGCACCCGAATGTTTATAGCAGCAATGTCTACAATAGCCAAACTATGGAAAGAACCTAGATGTCCATCAACAGACGAATGGATAAAGAAGATGTGGTATATATACACAATGGAATACTATGCAGCCATCAAAAGAAATGAAATCTTGCCATCTGCGACGACGTGGATGGAACTAGAGGGTATCATGCTTAGCGAAATAAGTCAATCGGAGAAAGACAACTATCATATGATCTCCCTGATATGAGGGAGAGGAGATGCAACATGGGGGGTTAAGGGGGTAGGAGAAGAGTAAATGAAACAAGATGGGATTGGGAGGGAGACAAACCATAAGTGACTCTTAATCTCACAAAGCAAACTGAGGGTTAATGGGGGGAGGGTAGTTGGGGGGGGTGGGATTATGGACATTGGGGAGGGTGTGTGCTGTGGTGAGTGCTGTGAAGTGTGTAAACCTGGCGATTCACAGACCTGTACCCCTGGGGATAAAAATATATTATATGTTTATAAAAAATAAAATTAAAAAAAATACTGATATAGGTTTAAAAACAAAAAAGAAAAAATCATACATGCTGACATGGAATACTTTAAAAATAAGTCACAGAAACATAAGCCTAGAATTAAAAAGTAATACAATGTTATTATTTATTTATTATTATTTATAATGTTACCTATGTAAACACATGGGAAAGGATCCAGAAAAATCACAACAAAATGTTAAGTGAATGCCACTCAAGGGTAAAGGAGCAAGATGAAAGGAGCTTTTCCCTCCCAATAAATATATGTTCACTCTGTATTATTGGGTCTTTATAATAGTATGTATGTATTGTTTTTATACTGGTTTAAAAAATGAAAAAAAAGAAAAACACAGACATACACACAAACATAGACACAAAGGGGCACTTGTCCCAAATCACATGAATCTGGGCTCAGTTGTGACTATAGAGCCAGCAGCTGAGCACCCCTGGGCACAGAGGCTTGGCTCTGAAGGGGGAAGCCAATGGCCTCTCTATCCGTTCCAGGCACAGGACATTAGGCTGAAGGAACAGATGTTCCAGGGGCCACCTTGCATGCTCTCCTCGGCTCTGGCTGTTGTCGTAGCTCTGTAGATCAGATGAAACCACTAAGCCGGACTGGAGAATGCTTCAGTTTCTCTCACTTTCTCATAATATTTGGCTATGGAGCCAGAGTAATTGTGAGTATTTTTTTTTTTCTTGATAAGTGTTTTCTAATGACAACCAATAATGAGGTTTCCTCTAGATTTGTGGTTCTTAATAAGGGGTCATTCTGCCTCTTTGAGGACATCTGCCAATGTCAGGAGACCCATTTGGATGCCATAGGTGAGGGGAGAGGGTGCTGCTGGCATCTAGTGGGCGGAGGCCAGGGATGACGTTCGATCCACGTCCTGCAGAGCCCAGGGCAGCCCCCACAGCCAAGGATTATCCTTCTCAAACTGTCAGCAGTGCTGAGGCTGAGAAGCCCAGATGCAGACCGCACTCCTTCTAGGACGTCCTTCAACCTTATCTAAGAAATAAAAACTTTGCTTCCATGATGGAAGTTGATTCTTAAAGTTGTGTTCTGTCTTTAAATGTTATAGGAACTGTAATGTGGAAATAGAAACAGAATATTGGTCTTCTTGTTTCTGGACAAAAGCTGGTCTTGGAAAAATACATGAAGGGTGTCTCTGGGAAGTTAGCAAATGTGTTGGAAGAGAACTTGGCGATGATGGTGCCCTGGGCTCTAGCTTTGGCTCCTGCATGCACCTGCTCTGTGCCGCTGTCGGGGGTGGCTAGCGCATCTTCAGCCCTCCCTGTGGGTCCAGTCTTTACTCTCCAGCAAGTTCATGCATGAACTGGTTGGGAGGGTTGCAGAAGCACAACAACATACAATGGAAGAAGGAAGAAGGAAGAAGGAAGAAGGAAGAAGGAAGAAGGAAGAAGGAAGAAGGAAGGAATCCCGTACTGCCCCACCACTCCCAGCATGTGCTTCCCCTGTGACCCTCTTCCTCTCTTGTGCAGAGAAAGGAGGAGGTCAGGCAGGCAGGAAGGCTGGCCAGGGGTGAGTTCCCAGCTTGGGGACTGGTCGTGTGACACTGGGCTGGACAGAGGTAACTCTGGTGCTTGTGTTCACAGCAGGTGCTGGTGGAGAAGTTGCTTGCCAGTATTTTCAAGGAAATTCTCAGAGAAGTGGTGACCAGCCTTGGACATTGCAATGTCACTCCTTGCAAAGAGCTGTGGGGCCCTGGCTGGCACAGTCATTTAAGTGCCCGACTCTTGGTTTCAGCTCAGGTCATGATCTCAGGGTTGTGAGACAGCCCAACATCTATCGGGCTCTGAGCTCAGTGGGCAGTCTGCTTGAGATTCTCTCTCCCACTTTCTTTGTCCCTTCTGCTCATGCTTGCTCTCTCTCTCTCTCTTAAATAACTAAATAAATCTTTGAAAAAAAGAAAAGAGCTGTATTTTTTTCCAGGATGCATTCTATCTCACTTAAGGTATTTCTTATTAGAGTAATTCCAGAAGCTAATATTTTTCTTTAATTTTAAGGTTTGCTTTTGTGCTTTTGTTTTGTTTTCAGAAGCAAGTAAGAGCAAGTGTTTTTAAAAAATATACATTTTAAATTCTTTTTGTAGGCAATCCATGCACGTGGTAGGACATTTTAAATGTTACAAATGGCATACAGTGAAAAATAAGTCTTCCTTCCAGCTTTGGGGCAGATGCCCTTGTTTTTGTCACAAAATGATCTTTGGGGACAGACAGAGTTGGAGGGCAGTCGCTCTAGCTGTTGTTTTAGGGATGAACAAGGACACCAGCCAGCCAGCCAGCCAGTGGCTGGATCGAACTGTTTCTAGGAGGAGGGTATTCTATTCCCGACAGACATCTCCAGGGCAATAAACAATTGCACACAACTCAGGTAGTTTCCCTGCTGCTTGTTGATAAAAGAAAGTGGGCTGTGGTTGGGGGAGTCAAGGGATAGGAACAAGGCAAGAAATTGAGGCTTTTGGAGTTACAGGCTGGGGTTTTACTGGGTTTTCTTCTGGAATAGTCTGCACAGGTTTATTAGCCAACCACTTCTGTCTTCCTTTCTATGTCATCATTTTCAGAGTAAGTGGTTGACCAATACAGGGAAGTCACGTGAGTCAGAAAGGATTGCCTAGGGTTCCTTGGCCTTTCGTGTTTTCTTAGAACTCTGCTGTCTTCTTTCTGTGTTCAAAGCAAGTTCTGGTTTGTACAGAAAGCCTGGCCTCCAAGGTGCCCATGGGTTTATCATGTTTACCTGACACTGGTTTTGAGTCTCACTGGACTCCCACGCATGTGGGTCCCCCGGGATTTTCTGCTCACGGACATCACAGATGCCACATGTGAATGGGGTAGCCGGGAGGGGGGACGTGCATACTGTGTCTCCTCTGCTCTTGGGCATGCTCCACTGCCCTACAGGGCTTCACTCACAGAATCCGAGTTCAAAGATGAAATTAATAAGATTTTCAAAATGGCGACAGCAAAGCATAAAGCAAGCGTGGGGCCCCTCGGAGCCCAGGTTCCTGGGCAGCAGCACAGACTGATGGCCCTGTGGTGTGATGTGAAACCAGGACTGCTGAAGTGTCTTGAAACCATGAGATGAGCTGCCTGAGGCCAACACCAACACCCCAAGGACAGTAGAACCACGAGCTGGAAGGAACTGGGGTTCCTGATGACATTGCCAAGCCACAGCTTTAATCTCCTTGGAGCTTGCCGGGCTTCTTATCATCTGAGATAAAAATATCCTTGTTTTTAAAGCTGGTTTGAGCTGAGCAGTTGAAAGTATGCTAACGTATAAGGGGTGCATTCCGTCCATAAAGAGTGAGTGCGGGACTGCCTTACCCCCTTCTTTCAGGGCTGCATGTCTCTGCTCCCCACTGTTGACAAAGCTGGATACATGAAACCGGGGGCTCCCCTGTTAGTCCTGATAAAGGCTTGGAACTGAAAAGCTGAAGGAGATGAAAGGGACCAAGCTGGACATCAGATTCCAGATGGAATGCCATTCCAAACAATTACCTAGCCAAGACACGTGCTCTCCTTAAAGACACTGCCTGTACCTTTACTGTCTCCTTTGGATAAGTGGTCAACTTGTGAGTCTCCTGTGACCTGAAGAAGCCTCGTCCTGTCCCACCCCGGGGTTAAGTGAGGGCATTGAGTTTTCCTGCCTCTATGTGTTGGTTCCTCTTTCTTTCAACTTCACGGTCATTTGGTTTAGGAGGTTAAAAAGAAAGAAATAAAGAAAAAAAGAAAAAAAAAAGAAAAAAAGTAATAGTATAAACATAACAAATCTGAGACCCTCAGAGTGTGACCTCAGAAACATTAGCCAAGCAATAGAACCATAGCAAATCCTTGGACATAATTAGACAATTCTCCCAGCCTGCATGGGTTTATCCGCCTTTCCTGGACGCGGTAAGTGCCCACGTATGCCAAGGTTGCTTGACCCGTAACGCCAAGGCCTCTCGGAGGTGTTGTACAGATGGGTCCTACAGATTCAAAGCCATCCCCTTTTCTTTACATGCAGACCCCAAGCCCTGACGGTGGCCTCAGACGGGTTACTGGTGTCACGGTTGAAGACTAGGGGTATAGAGCACAAGTAGATGGAAAATGCGAACAAGGACAACATTGTTATCAACACTCTTAAGTGCCTGCAATTCTTCGCAGGAGTTTATGGCTGGAAAAGTCCCCTGGAGGTGACCCAGTCTAGCCCTACAATGGAGGTAATTGAGACACAGGTGTGACTTGCTCAAGGTCAGTAGTTGATGCCTACCTGGGAGTGGGGGTTTCGATTCCCTGCCTCGTGCTCTTTTCCCCTGCGCCCCACCCCTCTCTTATGGCTTGCTAATTTACTGCTGGCTCTATTTCTCCCCTCTCTTCTAAATGCTTTATGTTCACAGGATGCTCTCTTCAGGATAAGATTACACTTTTTCTACATTACTTCCCCATGCTCTCTCCTCTCCCCCAGGGCTGTAAAGTCCCCGCTGCGGAGTCTCCAGCTGAAACCAGTTAAGAGGGACTTCCTGCCGAGTGACCGATTCCCGGCGCTTGGGTCTGAGCAGCTGGGTTTGGAGGAGTCTCGGCTGTGTTCCTTCTGATATGTGTTACAGATCAGCCTTGATCTGACTTTGTCAGGCTCAGCTATGTGCCTGAGTTACTCTGGGCACGATCGCAAAACGTCATATTTAGAATATACATGCGATTTATTTAGAACATAAAATGTGATTCTCTAACTGTGCTCCACAGAGCCCTAGGGGTTCCTTGGTGGGGTAGGGGTGGGGTGCCTTCCCTTCAACCTTTGACAGCAGGTGAGCTGGGGAGCTGAGCAGACTCAGGTTTAGGCTTTGTCCCCTCCCCTGAGTTATTTTATTCAGTTAGGTTTCTGTGTAAAGTTTCTTATGAAGAAAGGGGTTTGATGCTACAAAATGGCTTTCAACTCTGGATCTACTTAACGCTCTCCTTTTCAATGTGGAGAATGTGGAGGTTCAGAAGGAAGGAAAAGGAGACTCTAATAGTCCCATGCAAAGCTGCACAACTAGTTAGTGACCAAAGCAGGGCTGCAGCACCGGGTGGAGATGGCCTTGGCCACTCCAACAAGCTGTATTTTCAGCTCAGTAGGAAGACCAAGCTATTGGAACCAGTGCCATGGCAGCCGGTCCTCTGGAAAAGGGGAGGGACAAAATCAACACTTATCAAGTGAAGACTGTTTACCAGACACTGAGAAGACATACATTCGTTCTCTCGGAGCAGAAGGATGGGGCCTCTCTTCTGTGCCCACCACTTGGCCCAGATCCCACCCCTGCCTGACCCATGGATGGACTCTTTCCTTGAAGCCACCCAGCAAGGCAGCTGGGGCCGCGGAGAGGGGACGTGACGGACGGGTAGCACGACGAGGAAGTGGCAGCTTTACGTCTGAGCTGACATCTGTTGAACTCCGCATCTGCTGTGCCGGGCCTTAGCGCATCCTTACACTTGGTGTGAGTGTGTGTTTTTACAAGCTCAGGAAGTCAGCAGCTGCCAGCTGCATGGGAGCCTTCCAGATACTTGAAACTCAGCAAAAAGAAAAGAGAGAGAGAGAGAGAGGGAGAGAAAGAACAACTTGAGTTTCCCCTTACCTATATGGAAAGGGGTAGGTCTCCTTTCCAGGCCTGCTCTTGACGGGGCGTGGGGGACACAGCCTTTATTAAGTGGAGTTCCCTTCTAGTCCTAATCCGTCTCCGTTCAGGCTCTCATGATTCACCCCCATGTAGCTTAGCCTGTCTCCTGCCCGCAGTGGAAAACATTGCTCATTTCGCTGCTCAGCTCCAGGGTGGGTCCCGGAGCAGCTGTCCCTCGGGATCTGGGCATGGGCGAGGCGGAGTGTGGTGCTTGTGAGCGACGGGGCCTTAACAGTCATGAACTTCGGAGCGAGAAAGTGTTTGCCTTCAAGGCAGGGGGGCGGGGGACCTTTGGTGGTGTAAGATGTTCCCAACTGTCCTTGTCTTTCAAAAGACAGTGTGTCTCAATAGAGTGCCAGCAACCTCTGAAGATATTTCAGGCCTTTTTTGTTTGGTTCTTTTTGAGGTTTCTTCCTGCTCTACTCTGTCTGGCCTCTGCAACTCCGAATATTTTTTGGAGAGACGAGGAGTCATTTTGAATACATTGACTGGATGCTGGGAGGGGAGGGGCTGTTGGAAAAAGAATGGGAAGGAAGCATAGGGGTTGTGCTGTCAGTACTGGGAAATGTGATGGCTGTCATCCCTTCGAACGCTGGCCGTTCCAGCCTGGTAACCGGGATCTTATTCCCCTGCTCTTACAGGTTGCTGTAAAAAGTTGTTGGCGGTGATGACTTGGTGGGAACTTGGACATGGCCATGTGGCTTGACTTTTTTTTTTTTTTTTTAAAGATTTTATTTATTTATTTGACAGAGAGATCACAAGCAGGCAGAGAGGCAGGCAGAGAGAGAGGAGGAAGCAGGCTCCCCTAGAGAGTAGAGAGCCCGATGCGGGGCTCGATCCCAGGACTCTGAGATCATGACCTGAGCTGAAGGCAGCGGCTTAACCCACTGAGCCACCCAGGTGCCCCTGTGGCTTGACTTTTAAAGCTTGTGCTTGAGGTTTGCTTTGCAAGCTAGGTAGGTAAATGCATTGTCCCTCAATTTAAAAATTATAAATCTTTATGAAAAAGTTTGAACTTAAATAATAAGCGGAATAAAGTATTCCAAGCGAGCACAAAAGTTTTGAAGAAATGAAAACCACAGCATCTTTTGACACCTTTCTCATTCATGTTTAACTCGTGATTAACTTATGATCATATTCTCTCCTGTGTGAAGAGATCATTTTCTATACTCCTTATAAAGAAGAATGAAGCACCTTGCTCCCCGAGGCAGTCCCACCAGAATATTCCATTCTTTTTTAGCAACTCCATAGCAGAGACATGGCAACTCTCAGCAAAGTACTTCTGGGTCCATTAATGCCAAAAATGAGATTTAGGGTGGGGGTGGGAATGGTAGCGGTGGCTCAGTGGCCCAGGACATCGGAAGGTGGCTGTGACTGCTAGGGTTTGACCAGCAGAAGTGGCCTCTGCCCACCCCCACGCCATCCCTTCTCACTGGTGAACACCGTTAGCACCACCCTGCAACCCCACCCACCCCCAGGCAGGGCTCGCTAACAATGGGGCACAAATCCTGGGCTGGGGGCCAGCCTATCTTCCTTGCTTTGTGAGTAGTGGAGAAGGAAAACAACATTCTACATTTTTGTGCTGTTTTCTGACCTCTAGAGGGCCCTGTATGAATTTTCCCCACTGGGGGATTCCAGGTAGAATCCCGAGCAGGATAAAACAGGTTGTTCACCCCTAAGGGACGGATGTTACTTGGTAGTGTTGGAATTCACTGACGAACCCTTCAGATAGTCTCCTCATTTGTAATTACAGTGAACACAAGCATTAGGCCAACACTATCACCCAGGGAACAGCTGTGCATTTAGGACATGTCACACATGGAAAGGTTTTCCTTTGTTTTTAAAGCAATTACATCTCTAGTCTCTGCATGCTTCTTCGTCTCCCTACCATAGATTACTTTTTTCTGGGATGGATGGTTCAGGTCTTGGGACACTCAAGAACATCAGGAATGGGCCAGGGCTGGACCTCTTGGGGCAACATTCCTCACGACTCTCTTAAGAGCTTAGAGATTTGGAACTGGAGGCAACTGGTAAAGTTTTTAATATTTGGTAAACAGCCAGGGTCCTGAGCTCTGGGAACAGCCTTATTTAGCTCTTTAAAATTTGGGTTAGAGGCTCCCAAGAAGCTGGTGTGGGCAGAGAAATGAACAATTGCTTCTCGGTCACACATGACAGCCAATGGACAGCTCTGAAAGACTCAGCCCACAGTGGAGAGAGAGACCAAGGAACAGCCTTGGACCAGCTCTCAGAGAAGAACGTTTTCTTCCCCAACGGATCTGCATCTGCCTGGATGTCGGCCAACATCTGTGGAAACCACAGTGCTGGTATGCTCTGGGCGAGGCTTGTGGCCATAGCAACAGGACGGGAGAGACCCAGTCCTTGAGAATGAGAACAGTGGATAAAGATGAGATATGAATCAGGCAGGAGAGGCTAGGGAGGCAAGGTTAAGGTTGGACTTGCCTGAAGAACGGAGCCATTTTCTTGTTGTGTTTAAAACCCCCGTATAGGGTAGTGCTTAAGGTCCGTATGAGACTCCAATTGTAGCTCAGATGCACACTCCTTCCCTCTAATGAGCAGGTGTAGCTCAAGCTGAGATCTGGGAGATTCAGAGACTCTAATCACCCCAGTGCCTTGTTCTCATCAAATGGAGTAGATTATGTGCTGGTGATATGCCGTTGACCTACTGTGGTCATGTTGAAACCTTTTTGTGAAAGATGCTGTCCAACGACGGGGAGTCCCATAAAAGAATGCACGTTCTTTCCCGTTGGGCAATTCCTGAGTTGACTCTCATTCTCACACCAGTGTAAAGGAGGAGGAATAAAACCCACCCCAACCAGAGAGATGGACTGTTTCTGGGAAGCCAGTGATTTAAGCACTAGGCTCAGGTTCAAAGATGTGAGTTCAAATCCTGACAATGCTATGAGCCTTCATCTGACCTCTCTGTGCCTCTTGCTTCCTCGCACACGAGTGAAGGTGGGAAGGGAACCTACAGGACATCTCCAGTTCTGAATTTCTATGTATCTGTAGACTGTAGAATAAAAGATTATGAGGCTCTTCTTGCAAGTGTCATGGTAGCCTCATGATTTGATGGAAGTTTTGTTAAGGTAGTGGCTGTAGAAACTCATTTATCTCTGTCAGTCTTATCTCTTTACCTCTAAGATAGCCCCAGCACTCCTTAAGGCCTAGATCCCCAGGCTCACTTTTCCTGTCAACCCATTCCCCAGCAGGTCAGCCATCAGAGTTCTAAACTATGGGGCCCCACGCCTTCTTTCGTCCCAGTGACCTTGACCCCAGCCCTGGCATTGTGGCATTTGAAATTGTTCATCTGAGACAGAAATTTCAAACCATCTCTGCATTGGATCCAGCTGAGAAGTTAAAAAAAAAAAATCGATCCTGGAGATTCTGACTCCATTGATCTTCATTGGTATTTTGTAATGTTTCATAAGTGAGGCTGATATGGAATCACTTTGAAAACTACTGTTAAAAGGGAACAGACCTCCTGCTGTCAGATGTCAGTCATCTTTACCATTTGACCTTGGAGGTTTATTTTTCTTGTGTTCTGATATGGTTGCCCTGTGAGGGCACGCCCTCTAGATGTGAGGTTGGCAACCTCTAAGATTATCCCCAATGGTCCCCACTTCCTTGTATTCACACTCTTGTGTAATCGCTTCCCCTGAAGCCTGGGGCAGACTAGGGACTTGCCTTCCAGCCAGCAGTATAAAGTGGCAAAAGCAATGAAATGTCACTTCCAAGATTTGGTTACGAAAGATGGTGAATAGCCTTGCTTGCCCTGTCTGTCTGTCTGTCTCTCTCTGCCCCCTGCTTTTCCCCTTACCAAGCTCTTGCTCTGAGGGGAGCAAGCTGATATGTTGTGATTAACCCTATGGAGAGAACCATGTGGCAGGAAGTTAATGGCTCTGGTCAACAGCCAGCGGGGACAGGAGACCTGCTGATGCTCTGATAGGAATGAGCTTGAAAGTAAAAATACCCCCCAGTGGAGCCTTGTGATGACTGCTGACACTTTACAGCAGTGTGAGAGAGACCTTATATGTCATAGTTATGGGGCTAAGCCATGTCTGGATACCTAGTGCACAGAAACCATAAGATAATAAATGCTAATGGCTTTAAACTAACATTGAGGGTCATTCGTTACACAGCCATAGTAGTTAATACACTCCCTGAAAGAAGAAGTGTGGATCCACAAACAGGGGGATGGCTGGGAGTGAAGGGCTCTAGGAGAAGGTTTCTGGAGGTGGGTGTTGAGCAGACAGATCCAGGTTGCCAAGGCGAGGAAGACAGGTGTCCAATAAGTAGAACCTTGCCAACTAGACCACTGCCCCTCAAATAGCCAGTGTGTATTTAAATCACCTGAGGCATCTTGTTAAATGCTGATTCTGATTCAGTAGGTCTGGGTGGGACCAGGGAATCATCTGTGCTCCCAGGTGACATTGATGTTACTGGTCTGGGGGCCACATTTTAGGGGACAGGGAGCTGCACTGTTCAGATTTGTTGGCTCTCTGTGGTTGCTTCCTTCTAAAATGGGCTTCTCTGTTCCAACCCTGACTTGGTGTTTCAGGAAGCCAAGGGAAGAGGCCTTTACCCCTTGGGGCAGACTTAGAAGGAGGAGCAGTGCCCCCTTGAGGCCACACGGTGGTGAGGGAGAAACACCTACCACGTGAATCTCCGAATTAGGTTGAATCCCATGAAGTAGTCATTCATATAAGCAAAAATTGTCAACGATTAGCAATTTCTTGAAGTTCCAGAAAGTTTGACTGCCTGTCCCTACTGGGAGATCCTCCTTTCAGGGATGGTCCTGGAGCTTTTAAGTATACAGATTCCTCAGCCGTCTTTCTCAAACGTCTTCCTCGTCCCCCGAACCCAGAGGGGCACCAGCCCTGGGTGTGCAACCCGAGGCAGCCCGAGAAAAGTCTTTGAAGTATTTCTTTTTTTAATCTTACTATTCCATGCACATTAATGGAATGTGTTCATTGTAGTATAAAAATCATTTCCTCCCCAAATAAACGTGTAAAACTGCTGTATCAGGAAGTTGTACTCAGTCTAATGGGTGAGCTGGGAATATGCCTCTCCCAGGTGAGCAGCTCTGCCTAGACCCAAAGACCCCTTGTCCAGTTCTGAAATTCCCATCTTCCCCTCAAACCACTCCCATCTCCTCACCCTCTCTGACCGCCTGAACTTGAGCCCATTCCCTCCTCTTTTCTCAGGGTATACCAGTTCCCTCTGGCCATCATTCTGGTCTCTGCCAAGTACGGGTTGAAGGTCAAGCATTTCAATTGTGTTCAATAAATCCCCACGCCCTGGACCTCCCACCACACCTACCTGGATAAACCCCTCCCCTCTGGATAAACCCCATCCCTCTGGATAAACCTGAACCTTCTGGATAAACCCCGTCCTCCTGGATAGACTCACTCACCGGGCAAAACCCCACACTCAGTTTTATCCCTGTGGACTTGGGGGCAGCAGTGTTTTGCTGTGAAAAGGATGCTAAATTGATAACGCCCTGTTATCCAGCCTCTCACGCGCTCTCCACGCTGTTCAACAGAGCTTTCATCCACTGTTTCTCCGAACTTCCCTGGTGTTAAGTGTGTAGGCAGGCTGTCCTAACAATGTAGATTTTTGGTCCCATCCCAGGTCCACTGAATCAGCCTCCAGGGGAGAAGCTGGGGAATCTGCCTTTTGACACTCCCTTCCTGAGATTCTTCTCCCAAGGCAAGCTTGAGAACCACTGCTGTTATTCACCCAGGATGCCCTATTCTTGGCCCCTCTGTGGCCACAGGGGAATTATCCAGCCTCCCTGCTCAGCCCTGCCTCCCATCACCACCCCAGCCAAATCCGATGTTGCCTCTTTTCCCACTTAGAAGATTAAGGCCATCTGCTCTGTGCTTCCTGAGTCGCCCTCCCTCCACCTTCCAACAGTCTCCACATTTCCTATCCTTTCCCTTTCTCTCTGGTCTCTTAGGGAAGAGGTCCTGTGGCTCAAGAAGTCCTGTGGCTACTTCTCTCTCTGGGTCTGGGCACCTCCTTGTCCATGTCCTCTGGCACGTGGCCCATCATCATCCCCCTTCCTGTACATTTAGTATGGCCCTCGCCAAAGAGAATTTTTTGGTTTTGTTTTGTTTTTTTGAGTGGGACTTCTTGTCTTCCCCTTAAGACACAAACTATCTCACAGTAACTTCACTTACTCTCAAGCTCATCCCCCAGTTTCCCTCCATGACTGTTGCCTCACGGCCCATGTGAAATGCCCCGGCTGGTCATTCTTCCCCTTCTCCCCCTCTCTGGCCTCACCGAGTGCCCTGCACTGTGTGGGCAGGGCCTTTGTGAGGCCTCGGGCTTAAAGCCAGAGTGGGGGTGGTGCGGCTGTATCTTGTAAGGTGAGATTATGGTGAGAAAATGGAGGAGCCCTGTCTCACCCTTAGACTGAACGGCCACACGGATTTTGCTCTCCCTGATACAGCTGCTCTGATCCAAGTCCACATCTTGGGTGTTTCCGGGCAGATGCATAGGGCCTCTGTGTAGCGCTGGCTGTATGGCTACTGTGCATTGATCTGGCAGATGGAAAGTTGCTGAGGCCCACAGGTGGGTTTCTTTGCACAGACTGGGGTCCAGAGAGAAGACCTTCAGGAGCTGGGGGGAATCTGGGCCACATGGCACCTCCAGATGGGCTCCAGGTGTGTGGGACTGATTATTTTTACTCCCACCTGCACCCGCCAGCCTGATAGGCAATTTTTTTTTTTTTTTTGGACTTCAAAAAAAATTATTTACAGGCGAAATTCACATAACATAAACTTAACCATTTTAGAGTGAACCATTCCGTAGTATTTAACACGTTCATGGTGTTGTGCACACACTATTCTATCTAGGTCTGAAACATTTTCATCACTCCAGAAGGAAGCCCATTAATCTGTTTTTTCCTCAATTCCACCTCCCCGAAGCCATGGCAACTACAGATTTATCCATTCCGGATGTTTTATGTACGTGAAATCATACAATGTGTGACCTTTGCGACTGGCTTCTTCCCCTTAGTGGAATGTTTTCAAGGTTCATCCGTGCTATAGCATGTATGAGCCCATGCTTCATTCCTCTCTGTTTTTTTTTTTTTTTTTTTTTTGGTCCTCCCAAATGTTTTCACTGAAGTGAAATAAACATAAAAATTTACCATCTAAATTACGTTTAAGTGTCCAGTTCAAGGGTATTAAATACATTTGTAATGGCAACCATCTCCATTACCCATCTCCATAAGTCTTACCATTTTGTACAACTGAAATTCTGTTAAAGGCTAATTCCCCAATCCTTTATCCCCAGCTTCTGGCAACCACCCTCTACTTTCTCCATGATTTTGACTACTCTAGGTAACCTCATACAAGTGGGATGCTAGGCAATTCTTAAAGTAAAAATGGGCTCTTGGTGCCCATTTTTGGGCAGTCTTGTGTGTTTCATACAGCCCTGTAGCTCACTATTCCTCAGGTTTTACCTGATGATGAGAATCTGGGGGTTTATATGACCAAGGACAAGACACAGGCTGGAAATCCCATGGTCGTGAAGATGCCCAGCTGATTCTGACCAGAAACTAAAGGAAAAAAACCAGAAGAACCCAGTGTCTTCATCTTTCCCCCTTTGTATCTTCTACTGAAAGAACTCCATTTCTAGGCGGTATTTCCTCTGTGATCTATGTTGTGTAGTTGGGGAGCATTCTTTCATAGGCTATAATTGTTGCACCCAGATTCTGAAAGTAGAACAAGCATGGAAGATCCCGTTTAGTGTCCAGGTGGCATTTCTTTCTGTTCAGGTCCCGAAACCATCCCTTTGTATGCATGTGGGTGTGTGTTTTAAATCTTGGCTAATTGTATATCTCCCATGCATCGTCATTATTATTCATAATGTCATGGCTCTAGTGGATGTATTTGGATTGAAGCAATATAGATCTTGTTGCTCTGAAGTTCCCTAACACCATATGTTCATGGTGGTTTCATCATCACTCACTAGGATGCCCCTTCTAGTGGCTACGTTGACTCTCTACAAGTTGTTACTGTGCTTTGTTGGTAATTCTACAGCAGGCAGAAAAATGTGGATGATAATTCATCCTCTGGTCATGAAATGTATCATCCTGGATTTTATAGTATAGGGCGTCCATAGGTACAAATCTTCAGTTGAAAACGAATAAATCATGGGGATATTATGTACAGCCTGGTGACTATAGCTAAAAATACAGTATTGCATATTCGAAAGTAGCTAGGAGAATGGATCTTAGAAATTCTCATCAGAAGAAAAACAGTCTTTATAACTCTGTATGGTGAAGAAATATATTTATTACTGGAAAAAAGGTGAATTTTAGAGTATACAGGTAGGAGAACGTATCTTCCAACCATGTCTTCTCTGAACTCTTTATATTATAATCCTACATTCTTGGAATGTGTTGTCTTTCTATGTTGACTCCATCCCTGCCTTCCACATACTTCTAACAACGGGAAGGACAGACCAGGGGCCCTGGGTGCACCAACCAGAGTGTCCTGTTCGGCGAGGAATGTCCAGCCCTCCAGTCTGAGCCCCTGGAGAGTATGATATCATCACATTGATTCGAATCAAGAAAGGCCTGGATTGGAACGACCCACTGGTAAGGCAGAATGTCAGCTAGGAAGTCCTCAGAGACCTTTCTAGAGCCTCCAGGAGACTGCTTGACATGGGGAAGGGGAAGCTATTGTGTGAGCCACCAATGTTGCTCAAGCCAAGGGTTTGTGATACATGGTTGTTTGCTGAGAGCACTGAACTTCTCTCATATCTGAAATGAGTAAGCCTCATCCAAAGTCAGCATCTGAGCATTACCCTGATGGCTCAATCTCATGCAATCCAGAAGAAATAACATGGAGGCCAGCTGGAGCCTACTCTGGCCATTCCCCTGCTGGAATTGTGGATGAGTTAGTGGCCCTAGAACAACCTCAAAGGCACTCGTCTAAGAGGTCTTCAGAGCGTTTGCTTGAACCTGTGCACAGGCTGGGATTGGAGAACATTTCTAAAGGGGAGATGGAGACTGGCATGCACCCAGGTCTCAGTCAGGCCAGAACCCCACCTGAGTGGCACCATCAGCCTGGGGCTTTCTGCTTGGCGGGGAGCCTGCTTCCTGCTCTCTCTCTCTGCCTGCCTCTCTGCCTACTTGTGATCTCTGTCTGTCAAATAAATAAATAAAATCTTAAAAAAAAAGTATTGAGAGATGGGAAGATTATCCTGGATTGGTGGGTTGGGCCCACTGTGATCACAGATCCTATGTTATAAGAGGAAGACAGGAGGGCAGAGTCAGAGAAGGAGTCATGATGACAAAGCAGGGGTCTGAGTGACATGAGGAAGGGGCCAGGAGCCAAGGACTATGGGTGGCCTCTCAAAGCTACAGAACACAGAGAGTATAGATTCTGTCCTAGAGCATACAGAATGAATGCAGCCCCGAGGGGCCATTTCAGACTTCTGACCTCCAGGACTGTAAGATAATGAATTTGTATTGTTTTGAGCCCATAAGCTTATGGCAATTTGCTGCAGCAGCTACAGGAAGTTAAGATCAGTAGGAAGCCCCAGGAGGCTGGGGAGTTTTTGGGAAGCAGGTCTAACCCTTCCAAGAAGAGAGGGGTGGCTGGAGGGGGCTGAGAGGAAACAGTTTTAAGGAAGTTTTGGCAGGAGGATGACAGGTCCTCGAGCTCAAGTTGCTTGAGAGAGGAGCCCTGACTGCTGTCCCTGCGGTGCTGTCCCTGTCGGGGAGCGGTAGATTTCAGAGTGTGGGGCTGGCCCATGGCCGCCATACTGTGCGACGTATTAAATCCACAAACATTCTGGGAGCAGCTCCTCAGTATATCCCTTGGCCTCTTCTCTAAGGAGGAGCGCATCAGGACCATGATTCCCAGTCATTCTCCCTTTCCTCTACTCTCCATCTGATTGCCTCCTCCCTTTATCTCTCATCTTGGCGGATCATGGTGATTTACCTGGTGGTGTGACCCAGACCTCATTCCTGAAGGGACCTGATCCCCTTTACAATGTGGGGTTGTTGGGAGTGCCTATTCACAGTTACTATGGGGAAGGGGTTGCCCAGAGCCACCCAAGGGGATCCCTGGACTCCACACAAGTTCTCCTGCCACACTGTATAAAAGGAGCCCTTCCTCTTCCTACGGGTCAGGATCACTAGCTCCTGCCCAGATGGCAGGTCCTTGAAACTCCATAGGGACCTTCTTTACTTCCTATCCTCTCTAGTGCATGCATTTTATCCAGTCAACTATCCACCTACTATTTCTTCTGTCCAGTCACCATGATGTCATTATGTTCTGTAGGATGTTCAGATCATCCACATTATCTGCAGACCGTTTTATGACAAAAGGCAGGAGAATTCATCTAGCCCTGAGGCAAAGTTCTAATGGAATATTTTTTCCATCCTACGTTAGTATGAACTGTTTCTGATCCTCTTTCTTGATTGGAGATGAAAAGAATGCAACTTCCAGGTCAGTGACCGCATGCCATAGACCATGTCCAGCACAGCACCTGTGATCAGGGTTACTATTTGTCTAATTTTTGTAGATTATAGTCATTTCCTAATATCTAGTCAGTTTCCGCAGGGGCCAGACTGAATTAAATAGAGGTATGATTGATACCATGACTTTGTATCCTTGAGAACTTTAATAGTGGTACAAATTTCCACCATCTTTTTCAGAATGCCATATTGTTTTTGACTTACTACTTTGGCCAGTGGAGGTATTTTCAGATGTGGTGTTGTATAGTGAAAGGTTTTGTCCCAAGGGCCAGTGTTGAAGCTAATTCAACTCCCAAGTAAGCCAATTAGAATTGTGCACTTAGGAAACAAGGAAATGACCACAGACATGTCAGTGGAGCCAGCAGGGCCACTGTGAGTTGGGCATTAATGAGGATTCCACTTACTTATAGGACTTATAGGTCCCTATTCTAAGGAGGGGAGGCATGATGATACTTTAGGTCTCCAGGTATCAATGTCAACTCAGACCCTGTGCCCAGTAATCCTTGAATGGTTTGGGTCTTCCCTTTTCCCCAGTGATTAGTCACCTAGTATGTGACCTTTTGGGGAGAAATATTGTTAAGAGATGAGTTGTGTTCCCCCCAAAGAACATATGTTGAAGTCCTATCCCCCATTATCTGTGAATGTGGGCTTACTTAAACATAGGATCTTTGCAGATTTATCCACATTAAGATGAGTTTAGTTCATTAGGGTGGATCTTAATCCAATGTGACTGAAGTCTTTGAAAAATGGGGAAATTTGAACATAGATACAGGCACAGAAGTGAGGCGATATGAAGACACAAGGAGAAGACAGCCATATAAAGCAAGCACTGGAGTGATACATGTACAAGCCAAGAAATACTAGAGATTGCAACAATCACCAGACAGGAAGAGGAGGCAAAGAAGGATTGCCCTCCAGGTTTTGGAGGGAGCCCAGCCCTGCCAACACCTTGATTTCGGACTTCTGGAATCCAGAACTGTGAGAGACTAAATTTCTGTTGATGTAAGCCACCTCCTCATTACGCTTTGTTACGGCAGCCCCAGGAAATAGAACTATCTTCACAGTACAGTTTGCTATGGCATTGCAGGGTTCTGCCTCTTTGGTGAATGAATTCCAAATCTGAAAGTTGGCTCAGATCTAGAAGCTAAATAATGAGACAGCCCCGCAGCCCTCCCCGCCTCTATCTGTACCTTTGTTGTTGTAGATATTAAGCACCACCCTTCTTGGTTGCTTGTTTATTTTGCCCTTAGGACACCACATTGTGCAAACCAGCTCCCCGACAGGCATGCCTCTTTGGCTGCCTCTCTGACCTTCCCAGTCAGTAGGGTGGTTGTGGTCCCATGGCTTCTGGTGGTTAATCACAGACTCCTGGTTGTGAGTGTTTCCAGGCCTTCCCTCATTCTGACCATGGATCTTCGTAAACCCAGTACTGCATCCACCCCTCCTGTGGTCAGCCCTGGCCTGCAGAGCAGAGCCACCACTGGGCATATTGGTGATGATGGCGTCCCTCACCAGCGCAGCTCCAATGGCTTTGATGAAAGTGTACCATCGGCGCCTTTGGTGGGGCATCTTCTTCTGGTGGGTTTTTGCCTCACCTTATATGCCAACATGCACACTGCTTCTTCACCCCTCCCTTGGCCACCTGGCAGGGCAGCTTGGGTATTTTTACTCCACCCAGCATTTCTGCAACAGAAAATCTGTCCATTCCCTGGGATCCTTGCCAGGATGTTAAATCCTGACTCTATAGAGAAATTGCCTTTGAGTCAACGAATCCTGCTTTGTTGAGTCCTACACTCTGATCCCTCTGGTCAAGGCCCCTAGCTCTTGCTAGTAAGTATGGCTAATTCTTACAGCAACTTTGGTGTGTAATTTCTTTGTTTCCTTATCAGGACCAGCATATTCCCCAACCAGGTTATGCTGGACTTGACTGTAGTTATCACCTAGGAGGGAAGGGGAGAGGAGAGAGTTCCCAAAGGGCATGGATTACCTGCAAGAAAGAGAAGGAGAACCTCTGGATGAGAGGCAGGTGTGACCCCAGTGGAAGAAAGAAGGAAGGAAATCACATGTGGTGCAGATTTAAGAAAGTTCTGGCAGGGCCAATAGGGAGTTTCAAGGTCAGAGTCATGCATCTGAAATTAGAGGAATCCATGCCTCCCCCAAAACAAGGCATCCTCCTTCTCCCTGAGTGCAAGCCACCCAGATGCCTTGTTTATGCAATGAGACTGACATCTATTGTACAGGAAACTGTGAGGATGGAATAAAAGAATGCCTGAGATGCACCCCATCCAGGATGCCAAACACATGCCCCTCCCCTTTCCATACCCAGTGCAGATGTCACCAACTCTTGCTAGCATTTTCTTCCTCCAGGGGGCCTGGTTCAGCTCCTTAAGCATTCACTCTCAATACAATGTAGCAAATGGTCTCTTATGAAATTTTGTTCCCAGACAAGACCTAGACACTGACCTGACTGCTCTGTCCCCACTGAAGAGAAAACTCTTCAATGGGAGTCCTAAGACATTTCTAGGGCTTATTAACTGGTAGTTGTGTTTAAAGAGCATGCTCTGTAACTTCCAGGTATTCTGTTAGAATACTATTATCCAAATAGTACATAGCAAAACTCTGGCTCATTAGGAGGACATTCATTTCCTTGGGTTCTTTGCCAGTTTTCAGTTTAGGGAAGTTGAGGGTGGAGGCTCCTGTAACCATGGTGAAGAGAGGAGGGAAGAGAGCTGGATGGGTGTGTGTGCAGAAATAGAGTGGGTGGGGCTTGAGGCAGTGTTGTAAAGGGCGAACTGCTCTACGGGGTG
Organism: Enhydra lutris kenyoni; assembly: GCF_002288905.1. Classification (NCBI taxonomy): domain Eukaryota; kingdom Metazoa; phylum Chordata; class Mammalia; order Carnivora; family Mustelidae; genus Enhydra; species Enhydra lutris. The sequence continues at coordinate 6,759,054 of NW_019154132.1, read as the reverse complement.
TGGGTGAAGGCGTGGGCTTCTCCGAGGGCCCCCATGGGGTCACAGGTCTGTGTCAACTGAATGACAGGAAGTACTGTATCACATGTTCAACTCCAAAGTCTCCAGTATTTAGGAGCAGAGGGAAGAGTGACAATGGGTCTGCTTCTTTCTCTTTCACTCTTCCAACTAATCAGACTTCCCTTGGGCAGCTCCAGGTGGAATGGAAATGGATTCTCCTCAAAGCCGCTGTGTTGGGTTCTACTGAGACATATGTTCACACACATGCTCACCACTGATGGCTTCAATGGCGTTCACACGAGAGGCTCAGCTACAAGGGGCCTGTACATATTTCCGTGGTCAGGAAAGCTCCAGGCTGCGCTGTGTGCTAATAGCTTGCCAGCCATAGACACACTCAGCATCTGGTGATGACCCCATCTTCTCAGTGTTCTATTTAATTTTTTTTTTTTTGACTGAGGGAGAATATGGACCATACTCCCTTCCCTTCTTCTTTCCTCTAATTGCTGTCTGCAAGTACATTTTTTTCAGTTGAACTCCTTGGTGTCAAGGAAAGAGAACCTTCATACATTTAAAGCATATACACTTCTGTCTCTAGGCCTGTTGCCCTTGAAGAAGAATCTTCCTTGCCTTTGGATAGCCTCATGAAAGTCTCTTGCTGGCCCAGATGCATCCCTTTGATGGAGAATTTGTTACGGATGCCTCTGTTAGTGTAGACTGTAAGAGGTCAGGATGGTTATTGGTTCAACCTTGGGGTTTCCATATTTTCCTTACGTTTCTTTTTTATCCCCCTTGTGCTCCCAGTACAACATGTGCATTATCCTTGATTTTTGATGATTATTTCAGATAAGTGCCCTTCTGTATTTAAAGATGTAATTGTTTTGCATGTGCGTGTGACACATGTGTTTGTGTGTATGTGTTGGGAAGGGAAGGGTTCGGAAGAAAGGAAAGAAAGGAAAGCAAATATAGGGCAAGAAATATGGCACAATCCCTGCTGGGCTGGTAACTTCTGATGCTTGTTATGAATGAAGCAACCTGGGCAGGATTTTCTAAGGCAGGACTTTGTCGGAATAGGCAGGTATGGCCATTTGGCTACGTGGAGAGTAGAGTTGTCCAATTACAGAGGACTCTGAATGGCAGGATAAGAGGTTTGCTTTTAATGGATAGTGAAGAGCAATTGAAGCTTTGTGTGCCAGGGAGTGCCATGTGCAGACTGGACTGGAGCAGAAGGAGCTTGGGTGTGGGACGTTCGTGGGTGGCTGTTGGAATTCCTCACTCAAAGGCAGATAGGCTTGTACTGTGGGTCGGGGGACAGCAGGAATGCTGCAGATCAGCTAGAGGGGAAGGAGATTCAGAGGTCTGTGCACAGCCACTGATTGGATCAGGAGTCAAGGAATAGGAAGGAGACAGAGATGGACCCTCTGGAGTCAGGAGAGTGAGGTTTGGAAGGTGGCAGGACCTTGGGGAAGGAGGAAGGTCATGGGGAAGAAGAGATTTTGTGCAGATGGGGATGAGTTTTATTTTGGACACACAGAGTTGAAAGTGTCTGCAAAATGCCTTGGAGGAAACATCCAGTCTGTCATGGCAAACGTGGGTCAGACCTTCAGCAGAGGGATGTAGATTTAAGATGCATATACATGGGACATCGGCCTAGAGGTGATGACGATGATTGTAAGAGGAAAAGAGACACTTGAGGGATCATGATTAATTACAAAATTTGGATCTCTGATATCCGTCTTGACATTTTCATTCATGGGACATAGATCAGTGTCTTAAGCTACAGATTTCATTTGTTGGATACCTATCCATCTATCTAATCTGTTTTGAGCTGAATTGTGTCCCCCATCAAATTCATATGTTGGACTCCTGACCCCTATAGACTCAGAATGTGACCATATTTAGAGTTGGGGTCCTAAAAACATACTTAAATTAATGGGAAGCTGTTAGAGTGGGACCCAATCTAGATTACTTGTGTCCTTATAAGAAAGGAAACTTTGGCTGAGCAAAGAGACACCAGGAGCACGCTGCCCAGAGGGAAGATTGCACGAAGACACAGGAAGAAGGAGGAATCTGCAAACCAAGGAGAGAGGCCTCAGAAGATACCAACCTTGCCCATGCCTTGATCTTGGACTCCCAGCCCCCAGAACTCTAAGGAGATCAGTGTCTGTTTTCAGGCCACTCAGTTTGTGGTGTTTGTTATGACCACCTGAGAAAGTGAATGTCATATATACCCATATCCATATGTGTGTGCATGTATGTACGTATCTAGAAAATCTTTTTTGCCTACAACAAAACAAAAACCACCTAGTAGTATAGTTGGAAAGGACACCAAATAGCACAGTCTGGAGGGACTGCTGGGAGGCAAGTGATTGAACAAGGACACATCATATTAGCGCTGATTATTTTCTTTTTCTAAGACTTTATTTATTTATTTATTTAGAGCTCAAATGGGGGAAGTGGCAGAGGAAAAGGCAGGGAGAATCTCAAGCCGACTCCTTGCTGAGTGTAGAGCCTGACATGGGGCTTGATCTCATGACCGTGAGATCATGACCTGAGTCGAAATCAAGAGTCAGACATTTAACAATGAAAACGCAGTGGTTGCCATCTTCCCTCCTCATCCTGATGGGGACTGCTGTGGTGAGTGCCCATCCAAACTGGCCCGACTTGTGCCTCCCATCCTCCTGAGGGCACGCTGTGGGGGCCTCTAAGTATGGAAAAGAAATATGGGTGCTGAGCTGCTGGCCAGGCCTATCTTGACCCATGAACATGTGCGGACACTGAGCTCAAAAGGGTGACATCTTCATTGTCCCTGAAGGCCTCACTGCTCCTCCTTCTCCTTTGAGCCATCAGAGCTCATCCTAGGTCCTTGGAAATTTCTTCCAGTGCCGAGGTTAGTAGGAGGCACAGTAAGAAAGGGACTTAGGGCAGTGCCCAGCACTCAATGCATTGCTCAATGATTAGAGCAATCAATGCATGTTAGCATTAACCATTATCGTCATACTCTTCCTACCTTTCTTACTCAGCTTTAAGCTATGCAAGGGAAGGCTTTGTGTCACCTTGATATTTGGATCTCTTACACGACTCAGTAACGGTAGGATCTGTAATGTTTTTCAAATGATGAAGAATAAGGCCACATGAATTTTCTTCTTAACATCAGAACTTTACATATAGTCTTTGCTTTGCCCGGTACTGTGGGACTCTAGGAATGACCAAGCTAGCTGAAACCATGTGAAGCAATCTCAGTAATCAATGAGAATAATCCATCATCAATCATCAGTGAGATATTTTCATGACCTGCAATATTTTTGTCAAAACGTTAAGGTCTTTCTTATTGTTGGCCATAAATGTAAAAGAAAAATTTTAATCATAGCAAAACTACATATGGAAGCACTGTACATTAATTATGAGATGAATTCTGAGTTTAGAAATGTGGTAAAGTTGGTAAAAGCGAGCGTTAGAATCAAGGAAATGTGTATACAGTATTTGTCAAATTTATTCGACACTGGCACACTTCTTATATCAATCATCTCATTGAGCTTGTGTTCTATTAATCACGCTTAATACAAGTTGTCAAAGTTGGCTGGTAAAGAGACACTAGGAAACAACTCATGCATTTTTGTATGATCTAGAGAAAGGTATCTACTAAAAGATTTTGTTTTGGGTTTCCTGACTGTCTAAATATGTGTATAGAAAATTTATCACAATCATCAGAGATTTAAACTCTTGGCCTCCAAGTGCAAGTTTAAGAGAGGCTCCTTAGTTGCTGTCAGTTGCAAAATGGTTCTTTCCAATGGGGGGGGTGAGCCCTACCTCTTGTGACGTTCCTTACTCTGCCAGGTTCCTTGCTAAATCTATACCCTCCAACAGTCAGGATTCTTCGGGTGGCACGTGTGTCTCATGTCAACTTTGGATGCCTCTAGCTTCCCATCAGAGTTCTAAAGGCTGGTGAGGGACATCTGTAGGACCTCCCCCAACACTCACATCTGCTCAACCTGGAAATAGAGGTCAATGTTGTTGGGGGCAGAGGTCATAGGATAAATGCTTTTGTCTCTCATCCCTCAGGTAGATGATTCTGAGATGTACTGCATAGGTTTCTCCAAAAACCCTAGCAAGATCTTTTCCAGGCATCCCTCTTTGGGGTTAACTTGATAATATATCCTTACACTGACATTTCCTCCTTCCCTCATTCCTGCTCCCGGGCCCTCTTTGCATGTAATTGCATGTAATGCTCTGCTTTTGGGAAAATCCAGGCTAACACAGATGGGGTCTTCTAACTAACCAGACTTGAGTCCTGGGTCTCTGCTTGGAACCCCAAATAGCACTGGGATGGGATGGGATGGGATGTGGTACAGAGGTGGGGAAACTGCAGATGCCCAATGGAAAGGGGTGTTGTTTCCAAAAGCAGGGAGGAAATAAGTTGCAGAGACCAAAAACAGGTAAAAGAAAGCACGAAAGAGAGGATTACCCATTATCTATATTATGGCCTTGAGTAGCAATAGAAACTGGACTTTCAGAAATACAGTTTACTAAATGGTCAGGCTGGAAGTTTATTCACAAGTATGCCCTAGTGGTAGCATTCCTTCTATGTTCCCCCCAATAGAAGAGACAAAACAGCCATATTTCTCAAATTCTTAGTTATCAGAACATATCTGTAAAGGAGGTAAGACTATTATTTTCATTATACAGATGGGAAACCAAGGCAAAGCAATTAATCATCTCCCAAAGCCATAAAAGAAAGTTGCTGCTGAGTTTGGGATTCTGTTTTGGGTTTCCTCCCCATTGCAGCTGAGCCCTACCTTTTACAGGAACCAACCCCAGGGAAGAAGGTTTGTTGGGTTTCCTGGAAGGCAGAGGTTTGCGTTTGCATGCCCTGTGCTGGGGCTTTTGCCTGGACGCAGCCAGGAGAATGTAGAAGTTGGTATGCCTGAGGAAAGGGTGGGGAGAGAAAGCGTTCTGTGCAAGCCAGCCTTGGGATTGGGCTGGGTCATCACCAACCATATGCACTTGACTGGACTTGCCAGTGACCGAGAAGAGTCTCTCTGACTCCATCCATGAACACCAAAGGCCAGAACAGAACTCATTAATCTACAGGCTTGAGTCATGCCAACAGATAGTCTTTGAAAGATCACCATTTGTAGTTGAATGCAAAAAAAAAAAAAATTGTCTCCAATATTTTACTGTTGTTTTCATGTGCTGGTGAACAAATATGAGTTTCAGGAGAAATTATTTCCACTGTATTTCTCAGTTGAAATACAGACAAAAATATGTTTCAACTTTTTTTTTTTTTAAATAGTGGTTCTCATTTATTTTGAGATATAAGGGAGGGATATTTTGAGAGATTTTGAGATATTAAGGGAGAGATAAATGAAGGGGACCAAAACATAATTGGCATTTATTAACAGAATTTACGTAGGTTACTCTATTTATTCCTTATGACAACCCTGTGAGACATGGACTATAATTGTCCTCTTTGCAGAAGAGCAACCCGGGGCTTAGAGAGGTCCCAAGCCATGAGAATGACCGACCAGGTTAGATGAGAAAACCAGCCTCCAAGCCTGGCTGTGCCTGACTCCAAAGCCTGTGCTGTTTCTACCACACACAGCCTCCCTCCCTGCACAGCTCATTCACAGTGTGGACAAGCTAGAGGCATTCTGGATAGCCCACTGCCACAGTAAGCCCAAATCCTGGGTTTGTTGTGTTTTTTTCAGTTGTGGATTTTCCCATTTTTTTTTTTTAATTATGGATGTCAGATTTTCCTCCTTCCCTAAAAGTTATCTTCACACACACACACCCACCCAACACACACACACACACACACACACACACACACACACACACACACGAGTATCTGGGTGGGGGAAAGTGGAGATGGGAGACAGCAAAAGTACACGTTAAGTATGAGTATGTCTTAGGGTTTCCAGAAAAACATACCACAGACCAGGTGACTTATAAACAACAGACATTTATTTCTCACGGTTCAGAAGCCCACGATCAAGGGACTGAACACCGACAGATCTGATGTCTGGTGAGAGTCCAGTTCCTGACCAGGCTGAGCCAGCAGCTTCTCGCTGAACCGTCACCCAATGGAAGGGGTGAGGGAGCTCCCCGGGGTCCCTGTTATAGGGGCACTAACCCCATTCAAGAGGGCTCCACCCTCAAGAACTAGTCACCTCCCGAAGACCCACCTCCTAATGCCAGCCCCTTGGGGGTTAGATTTCACACATGAGCCACAGGCGGACGTCGGCACCCCATTTCATTGATTCTAAAATGAGCACTTTTTCATGCGTCAGCCGTCTGAAAGCCCCGTGCCTAATGCTCACTGTTGGCCAAGCAGCATACGAGCATGGCCCAGCGTACGAGCGTCAAAGCTCAGACGGCAGGTGTCCAAGGCTTAGAGGAAAATCCCAGACAATCGTGGAGCACTTTTAGAAAGAAGACAACCCTACTCAGAACTCTCCAGAAAGCTCTGGATGGCTCATAGGACAATTGTGGGTGGGGAAATAGGGATTTCCAAGGTTCTGCATCAAAGAGTGATTCCAAAGAAGTAGATGCTGTCTGTGGAAAAAGTTTTAGGCATGACTTAAACCAACGTATTTAGCTTATAGTTCCCTTTTTGTGTATGAAGAATAGTGATACAAGATTTTTAAAAATTCTATGTCCAAAGAGCTCTAGAAGGACTTTTAAAAATTTCTTTAAAAACTCAAACTCCTAAGAAAGCCTTGTGACATGTACAGTTAGATCTGAGTGTTTTTCCTCTCTTGGTGCTTCCCTAAGTGTATGTGCTGTCAACCGTTTCAGATTCCACAGTATACGGTAGTATTTATGTTTTATATTTTAATACTCATCAATCTGTTTGTAATGTATTCGTGGAAAAATATGTGAGCCATCTTGCCATTAAACTATTTTCGAAATCTCATGGAAAACTGCCAATATTTTTGCTATCTAGCTAAGAAACTCTTTTGCTTTTGGAAGGGGGAAGTTCCAATACTGTAGGGCTATGTTTCTAGATATAATTTTGGTCGGGTTTTTGTTAATCCTGGCATTTTTCTAAAGCAAAAAAAAAAAAATCATCATAAAAAATGAAGATGAGCTACATCAACCTGCTTTCATTATACAAAACGTGCAATCTGAAGAACACAAAGTCATTGTTTGGGTTGTATAACATTTCAATTCGGAAGGCTTGCTTTCTTGCTCCTGCACTGGTTCACTATAATTAGGGATATGTGTGTCTTTGAGTTCCCTTGGTGGTGCCGTATGAATTTATTTCTTGGTACATTTAAATAGAAAAATTTAACCTTATCATTGGTGCCACAGGTGTATTTATTTATATTATCTTGCTTTTAGGAAAACACTATTCTATTATAAAATATTTTAACCTTACATTACTTCCCACAAGCCTCAAGTTTCCTGCAACTCCTATCTGGGCGTAAAAAGAAATCGATACACTCCGGTGTGAAGGGCACCGGACTTTGGTTCTTGTCACACTTTCAGATAACAAATGCTTCACAGAAAGCAGGCCCTGTCTTTCCATTTTGCGCCATTCTTTCCGGACCGGCTCTGCCAGGCCATCATGTCTGGGCTGACGGCAGTTTCTAGGCTTGGAGGAAATTGCGTTTCCAAGAAGCAGAATGCGGACGTCCCCTGGGTTATGTCCACGTGCATGAAACTCACCCCCAGGCCCAGGCCCCTGATTCGGGATTGGGTGCCCTGTTGGCCTTTTGAAGGAACAATCCTCCTTCTGTGTCCCCCAACACTGAAGCTAAGATGTCAGTGTCCCCCCGCCTGCCTACCCTAGTGGGGATCTGGCGTGTTCCTTCCACGTATGCTCTCCAACCTGTGGTCCAGGAGCCTCTGTGGCTTCAGATCTGGGGCCAGAGTTTGCTCCCACGGTTGAAATATCCTGTGGGGGAGAAGGGTTTCAGCTCTTCTGATCAGTGGGCTCCCTGTTTTAAACCTTTTGATGGTGTCCCATTGCCTTCAAAATAATGTCCAAACTCCTAAGGTGGCTTCAGAAATCCTTCGTCATCTTCTGGGCTTCAGAGCCATTGCCCACTGTGTCACCCTGCATTTCTGGCCTTCTGCCCCAATGCTCCCCGACTCTGACAGTGGTCCAGTACCCCCCGCCCCTGCCCCAGCTTGCTATATTTTCCCTGGCTCCTTGGCCTCTGCCTGAGGCCTAGAGAGGGTTTGACTGGTTTTAGGGAGTCCTGCAAATGCATTGCTGCGAATCTCCTTATTTTCATGGGAAAACACATTCTAAGCCAACTTGGAAACCAGTGTGTGGAGCACATGTGGCTGGAAGCAGACGCTGCACAGGCTTCATTAGCCAATCAAGTTATATCAGAAGAGTAGGGCCTGGGGACAAACCCCCTCCTCCAGCAAGAAGCCCTTTTAGAGCTTTGGAAGCTTCCACTTGGAAGGCTGAGCCATTGGGTTCCTGCCCTGTGAGGCACGTAAGGGCGCCCGGAATAGAACTGGCGAGAATAGAATGCTGGGCACCAAGGCAGCTCTGGTAAACAGTCCAGGGGCAAGGGGCCAGTGGGGCCAGGAGAGCTCTTCCTGAGGGCCTTACCACAATGGGAAGGGGGCATAGCTAGCTCACTTGCAAAAGGTACCCGGGGCTCCCACAAGCTCATTCTCAGAGGTTAATAGGTGTGAAATCAGTATTTATCACAGCGGCCTTTTCCTTGTGTGACTTGTGTGAGTTCCCACCTCCTTCTGGAGCTCAGCGGGACACCTTCCCCTCCCTGGAGTCCAGCTCTGTGCGGGAGCCTTGGCTTGGTGTCAAGGCTTCTGATGGCGTATCAGCAAACATTTCTCTTATTCTTGTCAAAATCAGCAGGTGACTTTTCTCTGGCCACAGTGAAAGTCGAGGCCCGCTCAGGTAAGCTCTGTGGGGGGGCCATGTGCAGAATCTGAGGGGGGCTGAGCTGTAGAGTGGGCCTTCTGGAAGGATTTTCATGCAGGAAAAAGTCCAGGACATCGTGGCCGAAGAAAGCAGGGACTCTAGGCAGACCTGGTGTGTGTGTGTGTGTGTGTGTGTGTGTGTGTGTGTGTACATGTGCACATGTGTGTGCGTGTGCAAGGACCTTTATAGATTGTTGGATATGGGGAACCTCAGAGCTTGCTAGCATCTGCTGGTAAGCAAGCTGGCTCTATTTCATGACCATTCCCCAGGCCAAGTCTCTGTCCATGATCACTAGTGGAGAATCAAGAACTTAGTAATGTAGTTCAATCAGTGTCCTAAGGATTTGCATATAGGCCCTCGTTTCATCCTCAACGATCCTGGCAGGATTATTATCTCCGTTTAACACACGAGGAAACAAGTTAAAGAGCTTGTTTTGCTGTTCCATATCTGGAAGCTGGGTCCCTCTGATGCCACGGCCCAGGAGCTCTCCGGCCATCATTTGTCTCCTGCAGGATTATACAGAAATGGGCACCGCTTGGCTTCCAAGGATGCAGTAAGGATAGGAAATGACAACCTCATTCAACATTCTTCAAAACGTGTTATCAGAAATGCAGTAAGAATGGCTGGATGTTGAGACTCGGGGACACAAAACCTGTTTTCTGGCTTCTTCTCACTGCCACTTCTAAATTCAATGAGCCACCCTCCTGCCCTGCTTAAGAAGTTTGAATGGCACCTGTTGCCCACAGGGGTCGGATCTCAAGCCTTTAAGTGTCTTCCCAAGTACTTCAGAACCGGTGGTCGGGTGAGCAGCCAGACTACAGTCTGTACATTATAAGGGAGCCACCACGCCATTTCCATTAAACATCTCCCAGGAAAACTAGCAGACCTGTGTTTGTACAAGAAAGACACCCTGGGTGTTGCTGGTGGGAAAACCCTCCGTGTGAGTGATTCAGAACTTGGGAATAGCACTCCTACCTCAACAGAATAGTCATTCAGCTTCTGGTGATTTCCTGCAAAATCCCTGAGCCAGCTCAGCCTGCATGGAGCTGGAATGGGTGTGGCTGCTTGGCTGGGTCCTCCTCTTTCTGCACCTTCCCACCACCCAGAGGGCTGATCTGATAAGGGCTGGGGCTTCAGCGTAGCCCCTGTCCCTCTTGGCTTCCTAAAATGCACAGCTGCCTTTTGCTGCTGGGAAAATATTTATTGAAGGTCTGGCTGTCGCTGAGAGAGTTTGACAACTCGTAAGGCACAAACATTCTTTATCTGCAGGATGAGGTTAGTTTCTTTTGGGCCTGGTGTTTTGTAAGAAGGAAATCGCTTTCATAAGCATCAGATTAGATCCAGGAAGCATCCAAAGGACAATGAAAAGTTGATGAGGCCCAGCGTCCGGATTTTCTCATTGGTCACTACTGCCACCTTCTGGCTGATTTTGTGAACTACATAGTATGGACTGTAAGGAAAGCTTCCTTATCCCAGTATTCCGTTTTTATAAGCTCTGTGTGGCGCAAGGGGGAAATAGAAAAATTATTCTTTAAATAGAGTATTTATTGGTATATTTCATATTAGCAAGAATTATAAAGCAGACAGAAGAGCGATATAAAAATAAAATATATAGTGGAATGTTTGCGTTTGAGGTAATAGGGAAAAGAATCAGTGAGAGCAGTTCGCTATACCTTCTGCCTCAGCGTTCATTAGCTTTGTTCAAAATAGGTGGTTAGACCTTATCTGAGTTTCTAAGACCTCCTGTCCACTCTCTAAACCTGATTTCTTAACAAATTTATGTTACTCTATCCAATCGTTTTGGAAAATCAGTACAAGATTAGGAACTTAAGTAAAAATTGTTACCTACAAAAAAATTATTGGGTTTAAAACATGTCTTTAATCATGCAATAACAAATGTCAGTCTTCTAAAAGTTTTTATTTTGATCAGTCGATGCTCATCATGACAACTGCACTCATTAATCCCCATCACCTCTTTAACTCAGCCACCCTCCCACCTCCTCTCTGGTAACCATTGGTTTGTTCTCTATGGTTAAGAGTCTGTTGGTTTGCCTCTCTCTCTTTTTTTCCCCTTTGCTCATTTGTTTTATTTCTTAAATTTCACAGATGAGTGAAGTCATATGGTATTTGCCTTTCTCTGACTCACTTATTCATTTACTATTATACCCTCTAGCTTCATCCATGTCATTGCAAATGGCAAGATTTCATTCTTTTTGAGGGCTGAGTAATATTCCATTGCATATATATGCAATGGAATACTATATATATATTATATATAATATATAATATATATATATATACCACACCTTTTTTAATTCTTTCATCCATCTACAGGAATCTGGGCTCTTTCCATATTTTGGCTATTGTGAATCTTGCTGCTATAAACACTGGGGTGCATGTATCCATTTGAATTAGTGTTTTTGTATTCTTTGGGTGAAAACTCAATCATGCAATTGCTGAATCTGGGTGGTTCTATTTTTAACTTTTTTTTTTTAAGATTTTATTTATTTATTTGACAGAGAGAGAGAGACCACAAGTAGGCAGAGAGGCAGGCAGAGAGAGAGAGAGAGGGAAGCAGGCTCCCCGCTGAGCAGAGAGCCCGATGTGGGGCTCGATCCCAGAACCCTGGGATCATGACCTGAGCCGAAGGCAGAGGCTTTAACCCACTGAGCCACCCAGGCTCCCCCTATGTTTAACTTTTTGAGTAACCTCCGCACTGTTTTCCACAGTTGCTGGACCAGTTTGCATTCCCACCAGCAGTGTGAGAGGGTTCCTTTTCTACACACCCTTGCCAACACTTGTTGTTTCTTGTGTTTTTGGTTTTAGTTATTCTGACAAATGTGAACTGTTATCTCATTACAGTTTTGATTTGCATTTCCCTGATGATCAGTGATGTTGAGCATCTTTTCATATGTCTGTTGGTCGTCTGAATGTCTTTAGAGAATTGTTTGTTCATTACTTATGACCATTTTTAATTGGATTATTTGTTTTTTGGGTGTTGATTAGTACAAATTCTTCATTTTTTTGGATTATAACCATTTATCAGATATATCATTTGCACATATATTCTCCCATTCTGCAGGTTCTCATCCCCATTAAAGATGATTTTAGCTGTGGGTTTTTCATATATGACCTTTGTGATGTTGAGATATGTCTCCTCTAAACCTACTTTACTTTGCTGCTTTGTATCATGAATGCATGTCATACTTTGTCAAATGGTTTTTCTGCATCTACTGAAATGATCATATGGTTCTTATCCTATCTCTTATTGACGTGATATATCACACTGACTGATTTGTTAATATTGAACCACATTGGCAACCCAGGATGACTCCCACTTGATTGTGGTGAATGATTTTTTAAAAAATGTATTGCTGGATTCGGTTTGCTGGTATTTTGTTGAAGATTTTTACATCTCTGTTCATCAGAGATATTGGCCTGTAGTTCTCTCTCTGTCTCTGTCTCTCTCTTTTTAGATAATGTCTTTATCTGGTTTTGGCATTAGGGTAATGCTGTCCTCATAGAATGAATTTGGAAGTTTTCTTCCCTCTTCTACTTTTTGGAATACTTTGAGAAGAATAGGTATTAACTATTCTTTAAATGTTTGGTAGAATTTGCCTGGGAAGCCATCTGGTCCCGGACTTTTCTTTGTTGGGGGGTTTTTTGGTCAGTGATTCCATTTCTTTGCTGGTATTGAGTCTGTTCAAGTTTTCTATTGCTTCCTGTTTCAGTTTTGGTCGTTTATATATTTCTGGGAATTTGTCCATTTCTTCTACATTGTCCAATTTGTTGGCAGATAGTTTTTCATAATATTCTCTTATCACTGCTTGTATTTCTGTAATGGTTATTTCTCCTCTCTCATTTGCAATTTTATTTATTAGGGTCCTTTCCTCTTATTTTTTGTTGTTAAGTCTGACTAGAGGTTTATTGATTTTTATTGATTTTTTCCAAAGAAACACCTCCTGGTTTCATTGATCTGTTCCATTTTTTTTTAATTGGTTTGTTTGTTTGTTTCTGTATCATTTATCTCTGTTCTACTCTTTATTATTTCCTTCCTTCTGTGGTCTTTTCTCTAGCTCCTTCAGGTGTAAGGTTAGGTTGTTTGAGATTTTTCATGCTTTTTGAGGTAAGCCTGTATGCTAGAAACTTCCCTCTCTGAACTGCTTTAGATTCATCCCAAAGATTTTGAACCATTGTGTTTTCATTTTCATTTGTTTCCAATTTCTTCTTTTATTTTCTGGTTGACACATGCATTGCTTAGTAGCATGTTACTTAACCTCCATGCATTTGTGGTCTTTCCAGAATTTTTTTCTTGTGGTTGATTTCTAGTTTCATACCTTAGGGTTAGAAAAGATGTGTGGTATGATTTTGATCTTTTTTAACTTATTGAGGCTTGCTTTACGGCCCAAAATGTGATCTCTTCTGGAGAATGTTCCATGTGCACTTGAAAATAATGTGTCTTCTGCTGTTTTAGGATGGAATATTCTGAATATGTCTGTTAAATCCATCTGGCCCAGGGTATCATTCAAAGCCATCATTTCCTTATTGATACTCTGTTTAGATAATCTGTCCATGATGTAGGTGGGGTGTTGAAGGCCCCTACTACCATTGTGTTATTATTGATTTGTTCCTTTATGTTTGTTATTAACTGTTTTATGTATTTGGGTGCTCCCATGTTGGGAGCATAAATATTTGCAGTGGTTATATCTTCTTGTTGCATCGTCCCGTCTATTATTATACGATGTCTTCCTTTGTCTTTTGCTGCAGTCTTTTTTTTTTTTTTAAGATTTTATTTATTTATTTGACAGACAGAGATCACAAGTAGGTAGAGAGGCAGGCAGAGAGAGAGGAGGAAGCAGGCTCCCTGCTGAGCAGAGAGCCCGATGCGGGGCTTGATCCCAGGACCCTGAGATCATGACCTGAGCCGAAGGCAGAGGCCTAACCCACTGAGCCACCCAGGCGCCCCTGTTGTAGTCTTTGTTTTAAAGTCTATTTTGTCTGATGTAAGTATTGTCACTATGTCTTTCTTTTGACATTCATTTGCATGCTAGATGTTTCTTCATCCTCTTACTTTTAATCTGCAGGTGATTTTAGGTCTAAACTGATTCTCTTAAAGGCAGCATATAGATGGGTCTTCTTTTTTGTTTTTTTTTTTTTTAATCCATTCTGTCACCCACTTTCTTTTGTATGGAGTGTTTAATCCATTTAATTCAAAGTAATTATAATAGATATGTATCTATTGACTTTTTATTATCTGTTTTGTGGTTGTTTCGGAAGATTTTCTCTGATCCTTTCTTGTCTTTCTCTCTTTCATGGTTTGCTGGGTTTTTAAATGACATGTTTGGAATTCTTCCTCTTTTTTCTTTGCAAATTTATTAGTGTTTTTTTAATTTGTGGTTACGATTATGTTTGTATATGACCTTTTCTGCATATAGCAGTCTATATTAAGTTGATGGTGTTTAAGTTTGAACCTATCCTTTATTCCTCCCCTCCCCATGTTTATGTATATGGTGTCATATTTTACATTATTTTATTTTGTGAGTTCCTTGACTGATTTGTTTTTATAGAAGTATTAACTTTTACTGCCTTTATGTTTCTTACCTTCATACTATCATTTTTGATCTTTCCTTTCCACTCAAATAGTCCCCTTTAATATTTTTTGCAGGACTGGTTAGTGGTCAGGAACTCCTTTAGTTTTGTTTGTTTGGGAAACTTGTTATCTCTACTTCTATTCTGAATGATAGCCTTGCTGGATAGAGTATCCATGGCTGCAGGTTTTTGTCCTTTGAATTCAGCACTTTGAAAGTATCATGCCACTCCTCTCTGGCTTGGAAAGTTTCTGCTGAAAAATCCCCCAATAGCCTATAGTTTTTCCTTTGTATGTAACTGACTTCTTTTGTTTTGCTGGTTTTAATATTTTTTCTATATCACTACATTTCGCCATTTTATTTTTTATTTTTTTTTTAAAGATTTTATTTATTTATTTGACAGAGAGAGATCACAAGCAGGCAGAGAGGCAGGTGGCGGGGGGGAAGCAGGCTCCCTGCGGAGCAGAGAGCCCCATGAGGGACTCAATCCCAGGGCCCTGAGATCATGACCTGAGCCAAATGCAGAGGCTTAACCCACTGAGCCACCCAGGCACCCCACATTTCGCCATTTTAATTACCATATGTCTTGATGTGGATCTGCTTTTGTTGATTTTATTGGGGTTCTCTGTGCCTCCTGGACCTGGACATCTGTTTCCTTCCCCAAGATTAGGGAGTTTTCAGCTATTAAACTGAAATTATTAAGTTCTCTGCCCCCTTTTCTGCCTCTTCTCTTCTGGGCTCTTATAATACAAATGTTATTACCTTTGATGGAGTCACTGAGTTCCCTAGGTGTTTTCTCATTTTACATAGTTATTTTTTCACTCTTTTGTTCAGCTTGATTACTTTTCATTACTCTATCTTCTAGTTCATTAGTTCATTCCTCTGCTTCTTCCACCATGCTGTTCATTACATCAACTGCATTTCTCATTTCACTTATTGAGCCTTTTATCTCTGCTATATTATTTCTTATCGCTGTGCTAATGGCCTTACTGAGGTCCTCTACTCTTTTCTCAAATCCAGTGAGTATCCTTATGATCATTGCTATAAATTATCCATCAGGCATGCTACTTATATCTGTTTTGCTTAGATTTCTGGCCATGGCCTTGTCCTGTTCTTTCATTTGGGCTAAATTCCTCTGTCTTCTCATTTCATCTAAGTCTCTGTGCCTGTTTCTTTGTGTTGGGTAAGTCAGTTCCATTTTCTGTTCTTGAGACTGATGGCTTTATGAAGAAGAGTTCCTGCAATACCCTACAATGTAGTGCCCCCTGTTCCCCTGGGTCTGGCACTTTTGGGAGGGTCTCCAATGGGTGCTGCATGCATTCTGCTCTTGTGTCCTGGCCAGTCATCTATAGATGCTCTTTTTGCCTGTAGTGGTTGAGTGTTTGCTCACTGGCCTGAATGTGTTTTAACTAGACATGCTCTGGTCTGCTTGTGAAAGAAGACCTGTTGCTGCCATCACTGGAGCAAAGACTGGGTTGGGAGATATCGTGTTGGCAAGGCTTCGGGCTCGTCTTCTAGGGGAAAGGGCCTGGCAGCCTGGGAACGAGGCAAGCATGACTGAGAAGGGCGGTTATATGGGAGTACAGGGGTGTTGGGCTTGGTGTAAGCAAGTTAGCTAGTAAGTGATGGTGCTTTAATTGTTCCCACAGGTGGCCCAGTGCTTATGCTAAGGGTTGGAGGAGAGAAATGGCACCTTCCACTTCTTTCCCCACCCCACCCCCCCAGAAGGGTCTCTGTGAATGCTGCCTCTCTGGGACATGTTCTGAGATGAGGAACTAACCTCTACACTGTGTGCTCTGGCTGCTGTTCAGATTGCTGTTTCCACCCTGTATGGTCAAGGGCTGTTTACCCTGCTTTTTCTCCAAGACTAGCTCCAATGTCCTTTAAGCTCTCCCAGAGCCAAACATGTGACCTTTAAAACTCCAGACTTAAGCTCCATGGGTTGCAAGAACGCACAAAATTCAGGTCTTTGATTTTCTTTTTTTTTTTAATTTTATTTTTTATAAACATATAATATATTTTTATCCCCAGGGGTACAGGTCTGTGAATCGCCAGGTTTACACACTTCACAGCACTCACCATAGCACATACCCTCCCCAATGTCCATAATCCCACCCCCCCAACCCCCCTCCCCCCATCAACCCTCAGTTTGTTTTGCGAGATTAAGAGTCACTTATGGTTTGTCTCCCTCCCAATCCCATCTTGTTTCATTTACTCTTCTCCTACCCCCTTAACCCCCCATGTTGCCTCTCCTCTCCCTCATATCAGGGAGATCATATGATAGTTGTCTTTCTCCGATTGACTTATTTCGCTAAGCATGATACCCTCTAGTTCCATCCACATTGTCGCAGATGGCAAGATTTCATTTCTTTTGATGGCTGCATAGTATTCCATTGTGTATATATGCCACATCTTCTTTATCCATTCGTCTGTTGATGGACATCTAGGTTCTTTCCATAGTTTGGCTATTGTAGACATTGCTGCTATAAACATTCGGGTGCACGTGCCCCTTCGGATCACTACGTTTGTATCTTTAGGGTAAATACCCAGCAGTGCAATTGCTGGGTCATAGGGTAGTTCTATTTTCAACATTTTGAGGAACCTCCATGCTGTTTTCCAGAGTGGTTGCACCAGCTTGCATTCCCACCAACAGTGTAGGAGGGTTCCCCTTTCTCCGCAGCCTCGCCAGCATCTGTCATGTCCTGACTTGTTAATTTTAGCCATTCTGACTGGTGTGAGGTGGTATCTCATTGTGGTTTTGATTTGTATTTCCCTGATGCCGAGTGATGTGGAGCACTTTTTCATGTGTCTGTTGGCCATCTGGATGTCTTCTTTGCAGAAATCTCTGTTCATGTCCTCTGCCCATTTCTTGATTGGATTATTTGTTCTTTGGGTGTTGAGTTTGCTAAGTTCTTTATAGATTTTGGACACTAGCCCTTTATCCGATATGTCATTTGCAAATATCTTCTCCCATTCTGTCAGTTGTCTTTTGGTTTTGTTAACTGTTTCCTTTGCTGTGCAAAAGCTTTTGATCTTGATAAAATCCCAATAGTTCATTTTTGCCCTTGCTTCCCTTGCCTTTGGCGATGTTCCTAGGAAGATGTTGCTGCGGCTGAGGTCGAAGAGGTTGCTGCCTGTGTTCTCCTCAAGGATTTTGATGGATTCCTTTCTCACATTGAGATCCTTCATCCATTTTGAGTCTATTTTCGTGTGTGGTGTAAGGAAATGATCCAATTTCATTTTTCTGCATTTGGCTGTCCAATTTTCCCAACACCATTTATTGAAGAGGCTGTCTTTTTTCCATTGGACATTCTTTCCTGCTTTGCTGAAGATGAGTTGACCATAGAGTTGAGGGTCTATTTCTGGGCTCTCTATTCTGTTCCATTGATCTATGTGTCTGTTTTTGTGCCAGTACCATGCTGTCTTGATGATGACAGCTTTGTAATAGAGCTTGAAGTCTGGAATTGTGATGCCACCAACTTTGGCTTTCTTTTTCAATATTGCTTTGGCTATTTGAGGTCTTTTCTAGTTCCATATAAATTTGAGGATTATTTGTTCCATTTCTTTGAAAAAAATGGATGGTACATTGATAGGAATTGCATTAAATGTGTAGATTGCTTTAGGTAGCATAGACATTTTCACAATATTTATTCTTCCAATCCAGGAGCATGGAACATTTTTCCATTTCTTCATGTCTTCCTCAATTTCTTTCATCAGTACTTTATAGTTTTCTGAGTATAGATTCTTAGTCTCTTTGGTTAGGTTTATTCCTAGGTGTCTTATAGTTTTGGGTGCAATTGTAAATGGGATTGACTCCTTAATTTCTCTTTCTTCTGTCTTGTTGTTGGTGTAGAGAAATGCAACTGATTTCTGTGCATTGATTTTATATGCTGACACTTTACTGAATTCCTGTACAAGTTCTAGCAGTTTTGGAGTGGAGTCTTTTGGGTTTTCCACATATAGTATCATATCATCTGCAAAGAGTGATAGTTTGACTTCTTCTTTGCCAATTTGGATGCCTTTAATTTCCTTTTGTTGTCTGATTGCTGAGGCTAGGACTTCTAGTACTATGTTGAATAGCAGTGGTGATAACGGACATCCCTGCCGTGTTCCTGACCTTAGCGGAAAAGCTTTCAGTTTTTCTCCATTGAGAATGATATTTGCGGTGGGTTTTTCATAGATGGCTTTGATAATATTGAGGTATGTGCCCTCTATCCCTACACTTTGAAGAGTTTTGATCAGGAAGGGATGCTGTACTTTGTCAAATGCTTTTTCAGCATCTATGGAGAGTATCATATGGTTCTTGTTCTTTCTGTTATTAATGTGTTATATCACATTGATTGATTTGCGGATGTTGAACCAACCTTGCAGCCCTGGAATAAATCCCACTTGGTCGTGGTGAATAATCCTTTTAATGTACTGTTGAATCCTATTGGCTAGTATTTTGGTGAGAATTTTTGCATCTGTGTTCATCAAGGATATTGGTCTGTAGTTCTCTTTTTTGATGGGATCCTTGTCTGGTTTTGGGATCAAGGTGATGCTGGCCTCATAAAATGAGTTTGGAAGTTTCCCTTCCATTTCTATTTTTTGGAACAGTTTCAGGAGAATAGGAATTAGTTCTTCTTTAAATGTTTGGTAGAATTCCCCCAGGAAGCCATCTGGCCCTGGGCTTTTGTTTGTTTGGAGATTTTTGATGACAGTTTCAATATCCTTACTGGTTATGGGTCTGTTCAGGATTTCTATTTCTTCCTGGTTCAGTTGTGGTGGTTTATATGTCTCTAGGAATGCATCCATTTCTTCCAGATTGTCAAATTTGTTGGTGTAGAGTTGCTCATAGTATGTTCGTATAATTGTCCGTATTTCTTTGGTGTTAGTTGTGATCTCTCCTCTTTCATTCATGATTTTATTTATTTGGGTCCTTTCTCTTTTCTTTTTGATAAGTCTGGCCAGGGGTTTATCAATCTTATTAATTCTTTCAAAGAACCAGCTCCTAGTTTCGTTGATTTGTTGTTTTATTTATTGTTGATTTATTTATTTATTGTTGATTTATTGTTTTTTTTTGGTTTCTATTTCATTGATTTCTGCTCTGATCTTTATGATTTCTCTTCTCCTGCTGGGTTTAGGGTTTCTTGTTCTTTCTCCAGCTCCTTTAGGTGTAGGGTTAGGTTGTGTACCTGTGACCTCTCTTGTTTCTTGAGAAAGGCTTGTACCGCTATATATTTTCCTCTCAGGACTGCCTTTGTTGTGTCCCATAGGTTTTGAACCGTTGTGTTTTCATTATCATTTGTTTCCATGAATTTTTTCCAATTCTTCTTTAATTTCCTGGTCGACCCATTCATTCTTTAGAAGGATGCTGTTTAGGCTCCATGTATTTGGGTTCTTTCCAAATTTCCTCTTGTGATTGAGTTCTAGCTTCAGAAAATATGCAGGGAATGATCCCAACCTTTTGATACCGGTTGAGACCTGATTTAGGACCGAGGATGTGATCTATTCTGGAGAATGTTCCATGTGCACTAGAGAAGAATGTGTATTCTGTTGCTTTGGGATGAAATGTTCTGAATATGTCTGTGATGTCCATCTGGTCCAGTGTGTCATTTGAGGCCTTTATTTCCTTGTTGATCTTTTGCTTGGATGATCTGTCCATTTCAGTGAGGGGAGTGTTAAAGTCCCCTACTATTATTGTATTATTGTTGATGTGTTTCTTTGATTTTGTTATTAATTGGTTTATATAGTCGGCTGCTCCCATGTTAGGGGCATAGATATTTAAAATTGTTAGCTCTTCCTTATGGACAGATCCTTTGAGTATGATATAATGTCCTTCCTCATCTCTTATTATAGTCTTTGGCTTAAAATCTAATTGATCTGATATAAGGATTGCCATTCCTGCTTTCTTCTGATGTCCATTAGCATGGTAAATTCTTTTCCACCCCCTCACTTTAAATCTGGAGGTGTCTTCGGGTTTAAAGTGAGTTTCTTGTAGGCAACATATAGATGGGTTTTGTTTTTTTATCCATTCTGATACCCTGTGTCTTTTGATTGGGGCATTTAGCCCATTAACATTCAGGGTAACTATTGAGAGATATAAATTTAGTGCCATTGTATTGCCTGTAAGGTGACTGTTATTGTATATTGTCTCTGTTCCTTTCTGATCTACTACTTTTAGGGTCTCTCTTTGCTTAGAGGACCCCTTTTAATATTTCCTGTAGAGCTGGTTTGGTGTTTGCAAATTCTTTCAGTTTTTGTTTGTCCTGGAAGCTTTTGATCTCTCCTTCTATTTTCAATGATAGCCTAGCTGGATATAGTATTCTTGGCTGCATGTTTTTCTCATTTAGTGCTCTGAATATATCATGCCAGCTCTTTCTGGCCTGCCAGGTCTCTGTGCATAAGTCTGCTGCCAATCTAATATTTTTACCATTGTATGTTACAGACTTCTTTTCCCAGGCTGCTTTCAGGATTTTCTCTTTGTCACTAAGACTTGTAAATTTTACTATTAGATGACAAGGTGTGGACCTATTCTTATTGATTTTGAGGGGGGTTCTCTGAATCTCCTGGATTTTGATGCTTGTTCCCTTTGCCATATTGGGGAAATTCTCTCCAATAATTCTCTCCAATATACCTTCTGCTCCCCTCTCTCTTTCTTCGTCTTCTGGAATCCCAATTATTCTAATGTTGTTTCATCTTATGGTGTCACTCATCTCTCGAATTCTGCCCTCGTGGTCCAGTAGCTGTTTGTCCCTCTTTTGCTCAGCTTCTTTATTCTCTGTCATTTGGTCTTCTATATCGCTAATTCTTTCTTCTGCCTCATTTATCCTAGCAGTGAGAGCCTCCATTTTTTATTGCACCTCATTAATAGCTTTTTTGATTTCAACTTGGTTAGATTTTAGTTCTTTTATTTCTCCAGAGAGGGCTTTTATATCTCCTGAGAGGGTTTCTCTAATATCTTCCATGTCTTTTTCGAGCCCGGCTAGAACCTTGAGAATCGTCATTCTTAACTCTAGATCTGACATATTACCAATGTCTGTATTGATTAGGTCCCTAGCCTTCGGTACTGCCTCTTGTTCTTTTTTTTGTGGTGAATTTTTCCGCCTTGTCATTTTGTCCAGATAAGAGTATATGAAGGAGCAAGTAAAATACTAAAAGGGTGGCAACAACCCCAGGAAAATATGCTTTAACCAAATCAGAAGAGATCCCAAATCATGAGGGGGGAGAAAGGGGATAAAAAGAGGTTCAGAAAGAAAAAAAATAAAAAAGAAAAAAAAACAATTAAAAAAAGAAAACGAATAAAGAAAAAATATAAAAAAAAATATATATATATATACACTAGATAAGCTAGTTTAAAAACGTTAAAAAAGAAAGGGTAAAAGTTAAAAAAAATTTGGCAGAAGAAGAGAAAAAAAATTGAAAAAGAAAGAAAAATTAAATTAACTGCAAGGCTAAAGAATCATGGGGAGAAAGCCATGAGTTCCGTGCTTTGCTTTCTCCTCCTCTGGAATTCCGCTGCTCTCCTTGGTATTGAAACTGCACTCCTTGGTAGGTGAACTTGGTCCTGGCTGGATTTCTTGTTGATCTTGTGGGGGAGGGGCCTGTTGTAGTGATTCTCAAGTGTCTTTGGCCCCCGCGGAGTTGAACCGCCCTTACCAGGGGCCGGGCTGAGTAATCTGCTTGGGTTTGCTTTCGGGAGCTTTTGTTCCCTGAGCGCTTTCCATAGAGTTCTGGAGTACGGGAATGAAGATGGCAGCCTCCCCGTCTCCGGCCCAGAGGAGCCGAGAGCCCGGGGCCCCACTCCTCAGTGCGCCCTCAGAGAACAGCGCCCAATTACTCCCGTCACCCTGGCCTCCGGCCGCGCTCCGAGCTGACCGAGCCTGCGACTGGTTCAAGGTAACCCCGAGCTTAGAGCTCACTCCTTGGCTCTGTCTCTGTAGCCGGCTTCCCCGTTCTAATACCTGTAAGCTCTGCGACACTCAGACACCCCCGATCCTTCTGTGACCCTGCGGTACCCGAGGCCACGCTGACCCTGTGTGGGCTTCCCCCCGGTTAAGCCTCTGGAGCGATGTCCCTCAGCGGAACAGACTTTTAAAAGTCCTGATTTTGTGCTCTGTTGCTCCGCCACTTGCCGGGAGCCGGCCCCTCCCCCCCGCGGTCTATCTTCCCGTCGCTTTGGATTCACTTCTCCGTCAGTCCTACCTTTCAGAAAGTGGTTGATTTTCTGTTTCTAGAATTGCTGTTCTTCTTCTCTTTGATCTCCCATTGGATTTGTAGGTGTTTGCAAACTTTAGATAAGCTATCTAGCTGATCTCCCGCTACCTGAAGTAGTCTCAGCCTGCTACTTCTCCGCCATCTTGACTCCTTCCTCCAAAGCAAACTTATTTTTGAAAGCAAAGTTGTTTTTGAGTGGCTGAGCTCACCGCTGAATTGTACATGAATGGATCTGAAGCCTGAACAACATGTCATAACAGAATGTCATAGACTTTGAGAACTGACCCATTGGATAGACCACAGCCCACCACCCAGACCACCCTCTTGTTGACACACATGTGGGACACATCTGAATAATGCTGCAAAAGTTTTGACAGTGGTACTGATATTGAAACCACATGGGCAGAGGGCTTCTCCGAACTTGAAGCCTGAACCCAACAGAGGCTGCTAAACAAAGTTTCCCTGCCTAAACAAAACCATCAACATTCCCCACAGGTTTGAAATAATACTTGGAGACTTACAATATCTAAAATATCCATGAACTAATCTAAAATTGCTTAGCATACAAAGAACCAGGAAAATTTTAACTTGCATGGAAAAAGAGTCAACAGATGCCAAAGCCATGATATTACAGATGTTGAAATTATCTGAAAGACTTTTTTTTAAAAGATTTTATTCATTTATTTGTCAGAGAGAGAGAGAAAGAGAGCACAAACAGGGGGAGAGGCGGGCAGAGGGAGAAGCAGGCTCCCCACTGAGCAAGGATCCCATGTGGAGCTCAATCCCAGGACCCTGGGATCATGACTTGAGCTGAAGGCAGACACTTAAGTGACTGAACAACCCAGGTGTCCCTCCCTATCTGACAGACTTTAAAGCAGCAGTTATAAGAATGCTCCAAGAAGTTATGGCAAACCTTATTGAAATGAATGAGAGGATAGAATCCCTCAGCAAACAAAAACACTAAATGGTGAAAAGAACCACATGGGAACTGTAAAAGTGAAAAATACAGTGACCAATATTTTAAAACCTGAGTGGGCTTCAGGGAAATGATAGAAAAAAGAGCCAATGAACTTGAAGATAGGTTGATAGAAATGATCTAATATGAATAACTGAATGTTCAGCTTCTGACATTCAAAATTAAATTTTCCAACCTGACAATAGGTTTTGGTAAAGGAAAACATCTTATAATATTTTTAGCTCTTATTTAGCATCTCAAGAATCATGCCTGGCAGGGGGAGGGGTTCCATTCATTCCACAGTATTGAGCAGATGCCTTAGTTGGGCAGCTTGCTGCTCTGGGTAGCAGAACAAGGAAAAATCCATCCCTTTCCATCCTGTAAGATGATGAGAGAAAAAATCATGAAAAAGAGGCAGGAGAGGTAGCTGGTTGGAAGTGTGTGGCAATTTTCTCTACTTAGTGAGGAGAATTAAGAGTGTCAGATTGTTAGAGGAGTGTTGGAGTTGACTTGTATTAGCTCTGTGGAGCCAACTGTTAAAATTTCAAGAATTTTGCAAGCTGATTGTTAAAATACTTTGCAACTTGAAATTGGACATGGTGGGGATATTTGCACCATGATAACTAGAAAACACTTCAAACTCTTGGAGAGTCTGTTGTTAAATCACCAGCATAGAACTGTGACAAATAGATCAAAGGGAATGTGGAGGGCACAGAGTGGGGCATGCTTTCCCTCTTCACCATTTGGAAACTTGGAGGACAATGCTATGCAGGAACTATATTAGCAAGGTGTGATCAAGCATGGTAGTATGACATGGTTGGACAGAGAGCAAATCTGGTTAACACTCTCAACCCTACCTAGTTTCTCAAATAGAGAAAGTGCTGGACTGAAAGCCATGGGCCCACTGTGGTAAGGTGAAGATCCTTACCACAAAGCCTGGTCAGGAACTCAGACTCAGCTATCTGTTGACCAGTGAGAACTGAAAGAGGGCTGAGTCAGTGGGAGGATTCACAGAAATGGAATTGGCCACAGGGCCATGAGGTACAGATATCATCAGCAGATTGGTGGATCCAACAGACGAGATCAGACCACCTTAGTGCCAGACTGGCCACGATAAGATGGGGCTGCGGATAGTTCCTGGCTCCCCAAATCCCTTTTTTCCACCACCATGAATTCACAGGAGACCTTCTCCCCCATATACCAGGTACCACTTAGAGGAGATGGGCTTGGAAGTAAGGGGACCGAGATATAATTCTCCTATACATGAATACCAAAGGGTCTGTTTAAGTCACTACATCTAACTCAGATGGGAAATCAGTCTATAATTAATTATCTTGCCTCTGCTACATGTTAGTGGGAGCTCAGGAGGAAAACAGATCAGGTATAGATCCAAACTAAACAGACCACATTTTTTCTTCCTTTTTGACTGGTAGTGTAAATTTGCTACCCAGCAACACTTGGAAAATAAATAAATAGCATAGCTTGTGTTTATCCAAATGTATAATTCATGATTTTTTTTATTTTTTATTTTTAGAGCTCAATCATTCTTTGCAAACAGAGGTTTGACTTCACCTCTATTATGCAGATGGAAAAGAGACTGGAGCATATTGCATTTGAGGGATTTGAAGACAGAAAGACTACACCTTGGATGCCTCTTCATGATGTGGGGCTTTGCTCTCGGGCTAGTAAGTCCAGAACTAAATTTTTATCACTTATCCCTGGAATAACCATCCTAATCCAGGATTAGAGGAAGTGGTTCATTTTAAACTCAGGAGAAGTGAATTGATAAAGAATACTGAGTTTATTTAGTTGCCATGAAAAAAGAAATTGCCAGTAGGCTGGAATACTTAAAAATATAGGATATTAGGGCCAAAAGGATAGCTGAGATCATTTAGTCCAGGCAGCTGAGACCCAGGAAGGTGAAAGCACATGCTCAAAGTTCGGCAGCTCATCTATCGTCCACGGCCAGGCTGGAACTCAAACTCTGACCCCACTCCCATTGTATGTAAGGACTTAGGTTTCTACCTCACCTCTATCTTTGCAGAGGAGTCTATGTGAGGAATCACATCAGAGCTGCAAGCCTGCTTAACAGTCCTGCAGTTAGAACAACAGCTTCATTCCACTTGCCAAACATGTGGGAATCTCCCCTGGGCCCATCCTTCAGATACACAGATGCTGATTCTCTGTTTCTTTTTTTCTAAACTCTGTGAATAAAGATCCCTGGGTCTTTCCTCAGGCCATAAACGGTTAGTTAGGGCATATTATATTGGAGTGACATTCTAAGCCTGACACACATCTTTGATTAGATCAAAATGTGTCCCAAGTCACGTAGTAAAAATAATAGTGGGTGGTGGTCTCATTACTGGGCATTTGTATATATGTCAAGTATGGGCATTGAGCACTTTACATATGTTACCTTTTTATTGACAGACTTAAAAACAACTCTAAGGGTCTACTAGCTTCTAACTCAGAATGTGTCCCCCACACCCCACATATCCCCATGGCCTGTGTGGGCCTCCATGGTCTGTGTGGAACTGTGTGGCTGATGGGCCCCATTAGTGGCCATGGTTCATGTGGCTGCTTCAGTATGTCATCTTTTCTCTCTTACACCTTGGAGGTCCCACATGTCTGTGTCCTGGAGGGCTCTGAGAGCCTTGAGAACTCTTGGGGGGAGACCTGGGTTCTGCCAAACACATACTTTCTCTTTTACATGGGTTTGAATCTCCGTGTTGGCTTGTGTGCAAGGTTGGTGAACTGCTTGAGAGAGACCTGTGTTACGTTTGCCACAAGAAGGGAAGAATAAAGGCACTGACTGAAAATTAGAAATGTTTCAGATAAATGTAATCTTCTAGAGATACAAACATAGTACAGAAGAGTGCATGTAAGTGGTTGAGTTTTATGGTCCACACCCATGTGGTTCCTTCGCAAGAACAAATCCCCTTGTGCAGCCCTGGACTCAGAGGGAGGCAGGTTTGTGGTGTGGGAAAGTTATGGCAACAGATACTTGTGGGGCAGCCGGCTGTCAAAGAGCTCCTGATGAGCTGACCGAAATGGGAGATGGGAATATGACAAAATAAAAAAGAAGGACAACCTGGCTTGGGCTCCAAGGCAGAGGACAGCATGCTGGGAACAACCTGGCCCCTCTGTGCCATCTCTACCAGGTCTGACCATTTAGATCAATAAAAACTTGGGGAGTAGAAGAGCTGATAAATACAAGGAATTGAGCAAAACACTGTATACTTTATCAAATCTTCTCTTTTTGGTATTTCTGTTTCATTTTTAGTGATAAGAACTTTAGAAAAATCCGCAAAGACCTTTGTTTTAAATTATGGTAAAATATACATAACATAAAACTTATCATCTTAACGACTCATTTGTGGCATTAAGTTCCTTCACACCATTGGGCAGCCATAACCACTGTCCATCTCCAGAACTTTGTCACCTTCTCTGAAACTAACACTGTCTGCATTTAACCATAACTCCTCATTTCACCCACCACCAGCCCCTGGCAACCACCATTCCTTTTTCTGTCTCTGTGAATTTGATGACTCTAAGTACTGCATATAAGTGGAATCATGTAGTATTCATTCTTTTGTGACTGGTTTATTTCACTTCCCATATCTTCAAGGTTCATCCATGTTATAGCCTGCGTCAGGATTCCCTTCTTTTTGAGGTTGAATCGTAGTCCATTGTATGTATAGACTACAATATTTTCATCCTTTCATCCATCAATGGACACTTGGGTTTTTTCCACCTTTCAGCTATTGTGAATAGCATTGCTATGAGCATAGGTGTACGAATATCTGTTTGAACTCCTGTTTTCAATTTTTTTTTCAATACACATCTAGGAAGGAAATTGCTGGATCATATGGTAATTTTGTTTAAATAAACATACATAACATAACATAAAATAAAATGTTATACATAACATAAAATCTTTTTATTTATTTGAGAGAGAGAGAGAGAGAGAGATCACAAGTAGGCAGGCAGAGAGAGGGGTGGGGGGGGATCCAGGCTCCCCGTTGAGCAGAGAGCCCAATGCAGGGCTCCATCCCAGGACCCTAAGATCATGACCTGAGCCGAAGGCAGAGGCTTAACCCACTGAGACACCCAGGTGCCCCTGTTTTTAGTTTTTTGAGGGACTGCTCCAATGTGCACGAATACTTTTTCACTGATTCTGCCAGTTCAGACAAACCTGTTACCTTTCTGTAACTATGAATGATTCAAGGTTATTAAGGATTTGCTGTTACTTGGTAGCACTGCATTTGAATATTTTGATTTAGCAAGGGGTTTATTTATTTTATTTTTTTTTTTAAATGAAGTCAGTCCCTCCTTTGGGAGCCTGGGTGTATCTCTCAGTCTGGTTTGATGAGGAAGACAGAATAAGGGCCCCCAAAGATGTCTCTGTCTTAATCCCCAGAATCTGTTGTGTTATAGTAAAAAGAACTTTGTAAGTATGATTAAGGACTTTGAGATGTAGAGATCATCCTGGATTATCCAGTTGGGTCCAATGTAATCACAAGAGTCCCTAAATGTAGACGAGGGTAGTAGGAGAGACTCCAAGGAAGATGTGACTTTGGAAGAAAGACACAGAGGCAACATTTTGAAGATGGAGGGACAGATTGTGAGCCAGAGAATGAGTATGGCTGAAGAACTAGAGACTAGATTCTTCCCTAGAATCTGCAGAAGGAACACAATCCTGGGGAGCCTGCTTCTCCCTCTGTCTGCCACTCTCCCTGCTTGTGCTCTCTCTCTCTGTGTCAAATAAAGAAATAAAATCTTTAAAAAAATGTAGTTCTGCTAAGAATAACTCTACTTAAATTACTGGCTGGGTACCAGTTTCAATCGTGTTTAATTGGAGAATTGATTTTAACCTCTTTGAGCTTCATTTAAAAAGTTGTTTAAAGGGGGATAGTATTAGTTTGCAGGGTAGTGGTGACTTTTAAATTATCTAATTTGTAATAAAGTGTCTAGCCCAGTGATCTTAAAAGCAAGCCCGTAATAAGGACTGAAAAAAGCCATTTCAGGTAAATCCAAAGTCAATGTGCTCAAGGCCACTGATTCTCAGTGAAGTGTTCTTCCTTTTTCACTCTTTCTGGGATATTTGGACACATTTATTTGCTTGTTTTGCATCAGTCAGAGACCTTCTTTCTTTTCTTTCCTTTGGAAAAGAGAAAGAGAGGGAGAGGGAGAATGGGTTGGGGGGGCGGGGAATCATCTTAGGAATATGAAGTTCAAGAGACCCAAGATCTTCCCTCTCTGCATTTCTCTGATAAGAGATATTTTCCTGTCCCATTTCCAGAGTTTGACTCTGTTCCCAGCTTCAGTTAAAGGTACTGCTACCCTTAAAAAAGAACAAAGCATCTTGAGAAAAAATTTAAACAATGCCTTTGAACACGTTTTTATTATAGTGCTAATGTCTGCCAAAATTTCAGGATCAAAGAAATCTGAAAAGATTTATACAATAGTGAACCCTTTGTGAAAAGTGTTAGATTAATGGGGAGATCATGTCAAATATTAAACATTTATGATTCCATTCTCTTTTTCTTGCCCACTAAGGAAAAACAGAATGAACTCTTTTTAATTTTTTTCAAATTAAAAAAAATTTGGTAAAGCAATACACAACATAACATGCACTTTTAGCCATGTTTAAGTTTTCAGTGACATTAATCACCTTTACTTTGCTGTATGGCCATTACTGCTGTCCATCTCCAGACTTTTTTCACCAAGCAAACCTTTGTATTTTAAGATACAAGTTGCATCAGTGGACTTAAAGTCCATATTATCTCTCAGCCTGTATGCAGAATTGTTCTAATGTTCTATATAAATATAGACATGTATACATATGTGTTTCTGCATGAGCAGCTACAAATGACTCAAAGGAAGAAGAACTACTAAGCCCTACATGTTATATATTGCATCCAGAGGGATCCCGTGAAGCAGAAACTGTTATCCCACTTTACAGAAGGGGAGACAGAGAAAAATTAAGTAGCTTTCTCATGGTCACATACCTGGGAAGTGATGTTGCTGGTTCTCAACAATAATCTGTTCTCAATGGCACCATGCTTTCAAATTTAGACCCCCTTAAGCACAAGGAAAGAAGGAATGGGGATTGGGTAAGATACAGACTTTAGGTGTTAGGTTGCCAGTTATTGAAAGAAACTTCCAGGAGTTCCTGGGGGGCTCAGCTGGTTAAGGACTGAGTCTTGATTTTGGCTCAGGTCGTGATTTCAGTGTTGTGAGACCAACTCCCATGTCAGGCTCCACACACACAGGTGGAGCCTGCTTAAGATTCTCCTTTGCTCTGCCCCTCCCCACCTCTCTTTAAAATTAAAAAAATAAAGAATAATAATAATAAAAAAAAAACCTTCCAGAAAAGTGCGGGTTTTGCTTTGTTGGAGATTTTTAAGGATTCAAGATGCAGCTCTTCTCCTCCCTTGACTCCTCCTTTGAAAATCTCTAGAGGATCTCTGTGGCTTGTGTTTGCTTAATGTATCCCACTGTTATGTGTTAAATATGAAATGGTAACAAAAGGGACAAAGATGGGGAAAGGATAGGCTAGGGAGCTAGTGGCAGTGCAATACTATGTCAGAGCGGAGGATGTCTGGGCTAGGCTGCTGCTCCTGGACATTCCTGTTCTGCTCAGGATATCATATCAGAGTTGGAGGAGGGGGGTTGCTGGAAGGGAAACAGATGGCTTCTTCATGAATACAATGATGGGTGGACTTTGCTAGAAAAATTTCACCCTTCACAGATGAACTGGAGACTCATGCCTCATTTCTAACTGAAACCTGGTGTTGTCCCTCAGGTTGCTTCTCAGGAAGATGTAGTTAGAGTAATATCATGCAGGATATGGTATCAGCTAATTTTTGTCAGTCTCTATTAGACACGTATATAGTAATCATTTTACTTGTACCACATCTCTAAATGACACAAACACTTTGGTTCTGTCATCATCTCTGTGTAACAGGTAAGAGGAAGAAGGCCACATGGCCCAGAAGTAGCATGGACAGACATTCAGCTGAGGTCCATCTGTACCCCAGGTCCATGCTTGTCTTCACCATGACATTCTGTCTGGCTTTGAAGCTGCCTACACGTGGGTGCTCAACATGGCTTTGCTAATTGCTCTCCCAACGGTCTCAGTTTGCAATATCATCAATAAAAGGAACTATACTACATACTGCATGGGATTTCTAGGAGGATTAAGAAAAATTACCCACATGGAAATTTGGGTAAATAAACAGGATTGAATTGTATTCTCCCCAAGGATGTGTTGAAGTCCTAACCCCCAGGACCTTAGAATATGACCTGATTTGGAAGTAGGGGGTTTACAGAGATAATTAAATTGAGATGAGATCACTAGAGCAGGCCTGAATCCAATATGGTTGGCGTCCTCATACAAAGGGAAATTTGGATATAGAGACAGACACGTACAGAGGGAAGATGATGGAAAGATGCACAGGGAGAGGGCCATATGAACAGAGAGAATTGAACTGATCCATGTATAACCCAAAGAATGCCTGTGGCTACCAGAAGCTAGGAGAAGCGCAGACTTTACCTTCAGAGGCCCAGCACCTTCAGAAGGAGCATGGCGCTGACAGTACCTTGATTTTGGATTTCTGGCCTCCAGAACGGTGAGACAATACCTTGCTGTTGTTCTAAGCCGGTTGATGGTACTTTTGTTACAGCAGGCCTAGCAAACTAATACAGTGCACAATCAACATATTTTCCTTCCTTAACGCCATTCATTCCACAATATTTAAGGACTTCCTCACCATCCTTCTGATAATAGCATCAGAGCCTATTGTCTGTTAGTTGAGCAAAGATGATGGAGTCCTTGTTTCTGCTCTCAAATTGCTTATACCTCCATAGGGCAGACAGAAAATAAAGAAGTAATTGTAGAACATGGTTAGAATGGTCAAGGCAAGGGGAGGGTGCTAGAGGAGCCCCTTTAACCCAGCCTGGGTACCCGTGATGGAAAGCTTCTTGGAGGAAGTGATATCTCAAAAATGATGAAGTAGTAGCATTTTGAATAGGGACAAGGCTGTTGCGGAACAAGAATGTTAACAAGTTTGTTGTTGTTACAATGGTACAAGCTCAGTTCCAAGTTGACTGGAAAAATGGCAAGGACAAGCAAGACTAAAGAGAAGCCTAAATATTTGTCTCATTTAACAGTTTTGTTTCCAGAATACTTTTCAGCTGGGGTGGTTCCTTATTAAGTGTAGTTATTGGAAATCGTGAATGCGTACCGGGGTAGGGGTAGGGTAGACTGATGATGAGATCAGGGACCATTAATCAACAGGCAGAGACCAATGTCTCTATGAGACAGAATATTTCTTTTATTTGGTTCTCTTTCTTCAGTGCATGACATGTATGTAGTAGGACAAGATTCCAAAGCTTGGCCTGGGCCCCTGGTAAGGTTGTATAGGTTGTGGACTGCACAAAAGGAGACAGAGGACTGAAATCCAGTGTATGCCCACTAACCAAGTCGTGTATCTGGGCAGAGGCCTATGTTTTGCCAAAAGACAAGCATTCCTTTGCTTTGCACAGAAGTATCATCTTCTTGCCAAGTCATAGGACACTAATTCTGGTTTCACCAGAGTGGGCACCTTTTTATAATCATATATAATTTTTTATAATCACGTATAATGGATGCCATCCATCCCAATGGTAGTCCCAAGCATGGCATTTGATCTTGCTTTGTGACAAGGCATCTGTTCCTTTGAAACAAAATGTATAGCCTACATGCTGGAAGGCTGTCCAAGGAGTTCTTGGTATGCAGTTAGAGACTAGATTCACAGCAATTCTTTTTTCCAGTCTCATTAGCTAAATTAACTACAGTTATCTTGGTAGTCTGAATCTTCACTAGATGGCTTCTGGCTCATGCCCCTTACATTCAGACCATATCTGATTTTTGTGGAGTTTAGAAAGGAAGGGACATAATAAACCTCTAAGTGCTTGGCTAATGAATGTTAGTTATAAATATGATCTGCACAGTTAAGACAATGTTCTCCATGAATTTCAATCTTGCTTTGAACTTTGTAAATTTCCCTGACTTTGGAGTTTCTTCTCCTCCAGACCCCATGGCATATTTTCTTGGGGGGTAAAGTAAAAGGGTTGCTGTGGGGGTTGAGGGGTGTGCTCAAGGCCAGAATATAAACAGACAATAGGCTCTGATGCTATTGTCAGAAGGATGGTGAGGATGAAACTCTACTCACGATGGGAACAGTATACCTATCTGTCTTCCAGCAGACGGAAAAACAGTATTACAGGAATAGCACAAAGGTTACGAGTAGGTCCAAATGGAGTTCCAGATGTCAGGGGGAAACAGCAGGAACTGGGGTGGGATCATGGGATAAGGAAATGGGATCCCCATTCCCATGTGGTTCTGGGGAAGGGAAATGCTGCCCATCAGTAAAATTGGAATTTCTTGGGTCCATCTGTGGATTCATACGAAGACACTCTAATAAATATGACTTAATTAATTATCAGTGACTTTGCATTCCACTTGCATGTTACAGAAGCTCTCCAGACTCTCCCCTTTCCTGGCCTGTTTACCTCTCAGTGCCTCATGTCAGCTCAAGAGCAGCTCTTCCCTATTTCATTCTTTACCACTCTCCTCTGGCACTGTTGTCCAAGCTGTTAAAGCTACTGTTGTGCGTTTCAGACCAGCACGGTGCCTGTGCCCAAGCCCTGGTTCTCTCTTCCCCTACTTTGTGCTGGGTCCTTCCATGTTTGTGAAGCAAGCCATGCTGTGTTCTACCCACTTGCCTGTGTACTAGAAAGTCATTGGGCCCTACAAAATGTCATGGGTGCCCCAAATCCCTTATAAAGCCATTTTCTGGTTCAGCTTCTGTCTCCTCGGGCCTTTGCCACAAATCCAAGAGGCTGGGTGTGGAGGTGGGACACTAGGACCTCCTTTTGTCTCTGTCTTTGCCCTCAGGAGCTTGGTGTCAACATCATCATTTCCACCCTGAAAATATCCAGAAGAGACAACATGGTGTCCTTTGGAAAGGGGACAATTGGTTTCTTTCTGAAGCTGTGCTGATTTTTTAATTACATTTTTTTTTTTAAGCGCTCCTTTGCCAGCCTTGAAAGGCCTGTGGGAATAAGCTCCCTGAGAGCAAGAACACACATGACCCGGTTCTCAGTAGACAGCTTTAGTGACTTATTTCCAATTCCAACATTCTGGGCGCCCTGGACATAGCTGTGAAATATTGAAGTCAAAACCCATAAAATATTGGATAATGAAATCCAATTAAGGAATTTAACAAAACAAATGACTGCAGATAGACGGCCTTCAGGATATGATTGTGATGGAAAAAGAATAACCCATAAATACAAATAAATTGTGTGTTACCTCAGGGGGTGACAGTGGACAAACCCAGTAAGATTATGAAAAATGGCCAGGGAACAAGGCAGGAGTGTAAGCACCTTTCTCTTCTCAATGACTCTACATAGGAGATTTGCCATTAGTTTGGTGGAAAGAATCATTCTGAAGACGTGCAGATTTAGGCCAGGTCGGGCTTGACACCAGATGACCAATAAGGGAACTTCTCTTTCTTTCTTTCTTCCTTTCTTTGTCTCTTTCTTCCTTCCTTTCTTTCTCTCTTTCTCTCTCTCTTTCTTTTCCCTCCCTCCCTCCTTCCTTCCCTCCTTATTTCTTCCCTTCCTTCCTCCCTTTTCTTTCCTTCTTTCTTTTTTCTTCCTTCTGTCCTCTCTCTTTTTCTTTCTTTTTCTTTCTTCTTTTTCTTTCTTTCTTCCTTCCTTTCTTTCTTTCTTTCTTTCTTTCTTTCTTTCTTTCTTTCTTTTTCTTTCCTATTGAATATATTAACGTAACATGGTGTAAATTTAATGTGTATAATGTGTTAATTTGATATACTTATATACTGTAATATGATTGCCATTGTAGTGATATTTAGCACCTCTATCACATTATATAATTATCTTTTCTTCTAAGTGTCTGGGATAACTAAGCATTAGTAGGAGGAGTTTCTGTGTTAAGCTGTCTTTCAATTATTTCCATTTCATCACCAAAAATGAGGTGAGAAAAAGAAAGAAAAGATGTGCTATGGTCTGAAAGTCTGTGTCGCTTCCAAATTCATGTCGAAATGTAACCCCAGGCTGATGGTATTTGGAGGTGAACATTTGGGAGATAATTAGGTCATAAGAATGGAGCCCTCCTGAATAGGATTAAGGCCCTTATAGAAAGGATGCCAGAGAGAGCCCTAGTCCCTTCCACACTGTGAGGACACAGCAAGGGGATATTTGTCGGTGATCCAGGAAGCAGGCTCTCACCAGACCCCGAATGTGCTAGCACCTTGATCTTGGAATTCCCAGCCTCCAGAACGGTGAGCAATACATTTCTGTTGTTTCAAATCTCCTTATTCTATGATATTTTTGTTACAGAAGTCCAAAGGGATGGAAACTGGAGAAGTTACAAAGAACATGATCTTGGCTGCTGAGCATTGTGGAGCATGAGTGTGCTATGTGGGTTCTGGGAAGCAAATGTGGGAAGAAAGCTGCAGGGCCTGGAGCCAGGTGGCTTTGGGCTCTGCCTGTCTGGGCCTCCTGGCTGCTACGGGCACTATGTCAGCCCCAAATATCCTAGTACGGGTGGCTCATCACCCTCAAAACAGCTGCTCCCCAGCCCCTGTCCCCTGCCTCTCCAGTCCCTGGTCCCTTCTCACTGTTTGTTCAGGTTTCCATGCTGCCTCCTTGTTCCGAGGCATCCTCTCTCTCTCCTTCTGTCATGCATCCTGTCCACGGGAACCTTGCACAGAATCCTCCCATACTGGGTCAGTCCCATACTTCTTGACATGGATCGGGACTCAGACAAGTCAAACATCAAAGGGGTGAGGGCACACTTGCTGAAGAGAATAACTTCTTACCAGAGATGGATGGATAGAAAGGAGTTGCTCAAGAGAGTGACGAGGGGATCCTTTGGCAGGAGGACAGGCTCAGACTAGGATCTGGGTCCACAGTAAGTTCAATAAACTCTTGCAGATTCATTAAGTTTTCAGGGATCACAAACAAGCATTAACAGAAAAGCCTGCATTTGGGTGAAAGTCTCTTTTATTATATATCCTATTTTGTCTAAAATTGAACTCATTGCCTAATGACTGAAGAAATAAAGTATGTCCCAGCCCTTAGGAATGAAATACCAGGCTGATAGGCAGAGAACCAGAGCCGAGACTGCTTCCTTCATGGGCACCAGGATCTCTAATCCCATCCCTCCTTAGAAGGCCAACTCATGGCGCCTTCCACCAACCTGTACATTCTTCCTGTGAAGGCACAGTGTTTTACTCCTCTCTCTGATTACCTCCCATGGGCTACCCAACATAAAAGATTTTGATACCTCCCTTCTTTCCTTTTCCTAAAATATGCAGGAATTATGTATTATTCATTTTTACATACATACATAAATAAATCAGTATTTTACATATTGTGCTTAATACAGTTGTCAGCAAGTAGTTGGTGCTGGAAATATATTTACTGGTGGAAGAAAGGAAGGGAGGGAGGGAGGGAGGGAGGAAGGTGGGAGGTTGGGAGAGAGGGAGGAAAAAAGGGAGGGAGGGAGGGAGGGAGGAAGGAAGAAAGGAAGGGAGAGAAGGAAGGAAGGAATAGAGAAAGCAAAAAAGCCAGGCTATCCTGTACTACTCATCCAATTCATCCAGATGGATTTGAAAGTGAACAATTTTTATTTGTTTATTTATTTTTGGCTGTTGCTGAAGAGCAGAGTGGAGTTCCTCCAAATTACGAAACTCAGTAGTTCACTATATGCCTTCAACACTCATGGTCTTTATTTTTTCTTTTCTTTTCTCCTATGCTCTCATCAATGAATTAATTGAACCCATTATTAGCCCACCTTTGTTTGCAGCCTGTTTGCTGCTTGGCTTAACAAATCCTGCAAGCTCACACCGAAATCCAAAAAGTGCTCCCTATGATGTGACCTCCAACCAAGGAACCGGGGGCAGCATCAGGCAGCAAGCGTTGGGCTTGGAGTCAGACTGACTTGAATCCCAGCCGGCTGAGCTCATGAATGGGGCGGGCGGGGGCGGTCAGTGACCTCCCTTCCCTCACACCAGCTTTCTCTTCCATGGCTTGGATGGCCCTGTCACTGGCCCACTGGCTGTGACTGATGCCGGCAAAGTACCTGTGTATGTATCAATGCCTGGGACATAGCAAATGCTCAGATAATTGTTACCTTCCAAACAACCATATTATTATCGTTGTCTTTGTCATTGTTCCAATTCCCAGACATTGTCTTTCTCCACCCATCCATTTTAATCAGTTGTAGTTCATCTTCACATGGAAAACTAATCCTGTCCTCTGATCATTTCAATAATGTTCTCTGGCCCCTTCTCAAATTTTCTTCCACCATTTCTGAATAGAGGAAAGGAAGGGAAGCCATAATTGAATGGTATAGCTTCCATGGCATAGATGTTTTCTCTTTTCAGACCTTGGCTGGAGAGGAGGGAATCCGCAGAAATATCAGTTGGTGGGGGGAGGGGGTAGGTGGGAGGAAATCATTGTTTTCAGCTGAAATAACATCAGTGCACAGATTCTTTTCTGAAGGAGTGAGGAGACCAAGCTACTGGAGGAAAGAATTTGGTTTTGTTGCACATTTGAAAGGAAAGCTGGATGAGAGGGCCGAGAGGGGGAAAAAGGGAGGGGGGTGGGGTTCAGGCTGTCGCATCTGAAGGCCACTGAAAGTTTCAGGTCCAAACAGAGCCACTGGAGGTAAAATAGCGCCTTCCCAATCCCCCTAAAGTCCCCGCTTGTCCCCAGAGAAAATGAGCAGGAAATTAGACAGAGGAACTCATTTTGCTGACCGAGAAAAATGCAGCTGATTCAAATCTGAAATGGAAAGGCCGAGATGATAAACCCCCTCCCTAACAAATCCGGGTTAAAATCAGGATGTGGCCCTTTCCTTCTCTCACCAGCTATTTTGGGTTATCTTTGCTGAAGGCAGATGTAATTGTTAAATGTGCAGATGTTACATTTAGTTCTTCCCATCTTGCATGTGTATCTTTTTGCCTTTTTTTTTTTTTTTCTTTTGGGAGAAACAAGTTTAATTAAGGATGACACACAGTTTCTTTCCTCAGGCCTATTTGGACTGGTTATAATATTTCTTTCTGTTTGGGGGTGGGGGGACTCGTACCTGAATATTTCTCTTACTTCTCTTCAGAGTTCAGGGTTCCAGCAGATGGCTCAGTGAACATGAGCCATCCTTTCTTTCTTAGAAGAAAGAAATCAAGGTGCCAAGGGAACACTTCGGCACTTAGAAAGGAAAGGCTTACGGGTGAAGGTAGGGCTCAAAGACCGTTAGCCTCAACAGGGTAAGAGGGACAGGAGAGGCAATTAGGGAACAGGGCTTTGGTTCCAAGGCGGATACTTACCTCTTATGGACAGAATGGTTTGTGCCCTTCCAAAGTCACACGTGGAAATCTTAAACTCCCAGTGTGATGGTATTTGAAGGTGGGGCCTTTAGGAGGTGACTAGGTCATGTGGGTGAAGCCTCATGACAAAGATCCGGGCATTGTCTGCGTGTGCAAGGAGAACACAGCTCCTATAGACCGGGAAGCAGGGTCTCATCACACATTGAATCTGCCTGCAACCTTGATCTTGGACTTCCAACCTCCAAAACCGTGACAAATAAATATCTGTTGTTTATAAAGCATGCAGGCTGTGGGATTCTTGTGACAGCAGCCCAGAGGGACTAGGCACCACCTTAGCAGAATAATAACTCCCTTTTATTGAGTTACACGTCAGACACTATTTTAAGTGCTTGCCATGCATTCTCTCCTTGAGTTCTCGGAACTTCTGTAAGGTGGTATTATTGCTGACACTGGTGGGAAAACCAGCCAAGGTTAGAGAATTAAGTCACTCACTCCGTTAGCAGGTAGGGGAGAGTTAGAACGACAGTGCTGGCCGGCCTAATTCTAGACAAGCTCCCGACTACCCAGCCTCTTCCCCCCCTTTTCTCCCTTTCCCCCTTTCCAACTCCCCTAGTTTCCCCTTAGGGACAAGGGCGGTTCCAGTGGGTCTAACTCCAATCCAGCACCGGGTCGGGTCGCGTGACCGAGCCCTCAGAATGAATGCAGGGCTTCCGTAGAGAGCTGTCTGCCTTTATACATTGGACAGGTGTGAAACTATTTGTTCTTATAGGAAAGACTGTCCGAGGGGGACACTGATAGTTAGGGAGACCCGAAGTGCAAGAACCATGGAGAAATAGAGGTGAAACGCTGATGACAAGTGTGAACCTCGCAGCAAAACGAGGCTGACGCAGGAACACGTGAGGGTTCAGCAACCACAGGGGCCAACGGGGTCCGGTATGTGTCAGCCAGACTGAGCTGAGCATCTGTTCCTTATGCCCAAACATAAGCGATAGGTTCACGCTGTCCAAATGATCTTCAGCTTTCTCTTTGGGCTCTTCTTGGGCACTGGCATTTCCTTCCCACCAAAAAATATGCATATACACCCTGTAACAACACACACACACACACACACACACACACACACAATTGGTTATCAAACACATGGGCTTGAACTGTGAGGGTCCACATATATACTGATTTTTTTTCAATACACTGCAGCATTGTGAATGTATTTTCTCTTCCCCTATGTTCTCCTAACATCTTTCCTCTAGCTTACTTTATTGTAAGAATTCAGTACTTAACGCAGAGAACATACAAGATATGTGTTACTTGACTGTGTGATCCGTAAAGCTTCTGGTCAACCGTAGGCTCTTAGTCGTTGAGGTTTTGGAGTCAGAAGTCATACGTGGATTTTCAATCGCATGAGGGTTTGGTGCCTCTAATGTCCATGCTGTTCAAGGGTTAAGTGTATATGTGGCTACAGAGAGTGTCCCTTAAAATATAAGGAGGGGCCTCTGGATGCCCAGATGATGGGAGCTGTCTGATTGCCACAAGAATTTTTCAGGAACATAGCATCATCTTGAATCAAACTGAGGTTTTTTTTTGTTTGTTTGTTTTTGTTTTTGTTTTTGTTTTTTTTTCAGGGAAGTTTATTGAGAAGAAATGTTGAGAATGCTTTATAGTGAATTTGAAACAGCAACGACTCTGTTAATGAGAAAATGAGGTATACCTCAAGTTCTTTGTTCGTGTGCCCTCCACACTTGCCCTCCAAGCAGGCACCCGCAGAGGTGGTCGGCCCCAGAGAGTTTGCCTCAGGATGGCCCACCTCCCCCTTGATGCCTCTGGCTTCCTGGGACAGCAGTTTCAAGCTTCATCTTCATTCTTGTGTTCGGCCAGCAAGTCATGTAGCAATAACGATTCCGGCATTTCTCCTATCAAGACGGAGCCAGTGAAAAACTTTCTCAGCTTGCAGGAGAAGAACTCATAGCAAAATTTAAGCCCATGGCAGGACACTAAGGACACACACACTTTGGGGCAGAGAAACACTCTCTTTCCCTTTCAAGTCAATCCTTGAGCACAGCTGCTGTGTGTTTGTGTGTACTCCGTCATAGCTGGGGCCAAACCTGTACATGGAAATCCCTGTTTCATCCAAACCCATAGGTCTGAACCTCTCTCTCTCTCTCTCTCTCTCACACACACACACACATTGTCAATGAATTCTAAGAAGATAACAAAGAACGGGAAGGGGAAAAGAACAGATGAATTGCAGAAAAATGAAAAGTGAGCTAGTTTGGGATCCCTTGTCCTTGCCTCTGGAAGGCTCTGGCCACTGGCCTGAGCTGTTGGAACACGTGAGTACTCAGAACTTCAGCATGGCCTTTACTCCACACATAAGGATGCTTTTGGGAAGGGGAGCAGGGGAATGTCTCTCTAGAGGGAACGGCAGAGGGTCAGAAATTCAGTCTGCTGTTTGTGTACATAACAGGATCAGCCCCGTGTGTGTTTAGAGATCTGCTCCCTGGCCGGGCATAACCACAGTATGTCTTCTTTCTCAAATGTTAATGGGTGTAAGTAAGGACACTGCTATAATTTTGTTTCTCCATAACCCAAAAACTTCAGATGCTGCTTTTAAAGTTTTAATTCACCAGACATTTACAGCCTGCTATTCTGGGTAGTTTAATTATGTACAGATGGTAATTAATAGCAATGAACACTTTAAAAATCTGGATTCTTCCCCTTTTAATCTCTAACATCGTGGCCCTTTTGTGGATATCTAAGACCTACAAATGCTGAAGTCAACCCAGTCCCCTGACACCAGCCCCCCAGTAGGAGCAAGAGGGTCAGATGTCGGGCCCAGGGACACTGGGAGGATCAGAGTGGGGAGAGGGGCATGGGATGGTGTCAGGGCTGTGGAGCCCCCTGGGTGATTCTGCACATCCTGGGACAGAAAAAGACGGGGCTTCCAGAATGGCTCTGCTTATTTACGGAGGCCCTGGAAGGTGTTTTTGAATGCAAATGAATGTGTCTGCTGATTGACATGGCTTTTTAATAATTCAGGGGACCATAGCTCCACACTGTCTGTTTTGCTCCCTGGAGTAGCCTCGGGGCTGAGCATAGAGCCCAGCAAGTAAGTGTTCAGCAGGTGCATATTGAGAATAATGAATGCAGAAGTGAGAGCCATAGCATGCTGAGGCCAGGGGCAGCCATGCTTGGGGGACGATGCTATAATGAGGTTCGGCCAGGCAGGATTTGAAGGTCACTCTTGGTAAGCTTTTATCTTCAACTTGGCCTTGTAGCCAAAGTGCCTGGAGTTTGCTCAGGAGAAGGAGGAGGACAAGGGACACCTTTGGCCAGCTCTCGAATTCCAGCCAGGCGGTCAACCTTCTCAATCTCTTTTATTTTATTTCTTTTCTTTTCTTTTATTTATTTCTATGAGAGAGAGAGAGGATGAGAAGGGAGAGGGTCAGAGGGAGAAGCAGACTCCCCACCGAGCAGGAAACCCAATGCAGGACTCGATCCCGGGACTCCGGGATCATGACCTGAGCCGAAGGCAGTCGCTTCACCAAGAGCCACCCAGGTACCCAGGCTTCTTGATCTCTTAGAACTACTTATGCTTCGCCAGCACCTGGCACTTTTTCTGGAGGAGATCACCTTGTAACTACGGCATTGCACTGAGACTTTGAACAGACCATGAGGAACCACTGTGGACCAGCTTTCTTTATTTGTGGTCACAGGGGAAATACTCCTGAGGAGCTGAGAAGCAGGTGAGTTTGGCCCCGGGGAGGAGGGCAGGCCCACAGGATGACATCGTGACTACCAGGAGGTGACCTAGAAGCATGTAGGCACGTGGAGTCTGAGGACGTCCGGTCCGGGGGCTAGAACCTGTGCCTGCCTCTCCGTCATCGACTGGTTTTTCTTACAGAACAGGTTCAACTTCAGTGGCTTGCCGTTCCCAGCAGACACACCATGCCCCAAGTTTCAGCTGCTCAGGAAGAAATGACGGTGGCATTGGCGCAGGCCACGGTGGAACCGTCTCCATTATACAGTTCCAGCAAAACCTGGTATTCTCCCTAGAAGGGATGCAGGGAAAGCATGAGATGTGTGATTCACAAAGCAATCCATCATTCCGCCGGTGGTCAGCAAGCGCCTCCTAGGAGCCAGCCCTGGTTTAGACACTGGGGATAAAGTAGAACCAGGCAAACCAAATTCACTTCGAGGTGCTTAAGGGCTCCCTGGGACAGACAGACCATGTCTCCGATGCTTCACTATGGGCACTCTGCCTATTCTGGTGCTGGGGACAGAACACAGGCAAGGAAGGGGAGAGGCAGTGGCACTGGGCTGGGCAGGGCAGGGAGGGGCTGGGCTAGTGCCGGTGGGCAGTTTTAGGCACGGTGGTTCAAGCAGGTTGAGCTGCAAAGGGGATCATTGGGCAAAGACCTGCAGAAGATGGGGGGCACCCCCGCTGCTCTGAGGGCTGGCACTCTGTGTGTGAGAAACAGGGAGGACCCCCACGGGACTGCTGGGAGAGGGAAGCACAGGAGGAGAGAGAGGTCATGAGTCAGGGATGGCCTCTCTGGCCATGATGAGGATGCTGGCTTCCACTCTGACAGGGACACAGGTCATGAAAGCACTTCCCCAGGAGACTGGCCTGATCACAATTGTAGGGTAATAGGATCCTTCCAGCCGCCCACAGAGCCTGTAGGGGCAGAGAGTGGAAGCCCTTAAAACCAGGTGGGAGACTACCCAGGCTGGAGCGGATGGCAGAGATGAGGAGAGGAATCCAGACTGGATTCTGGATAGATTTTGAAGAAAGAGCCCGTAATGCTTTACCAGGAAAACTCATGCAGGTGGCAGAGAAAGAGAGGGGCAGAGGGTGACGCCAAAGATCCTGGTCTGAGCCACTGGAACGATCAAGTGCCATTTGCTGAGACAGAGAAGGCCTCTCGGGGATCAAAATTCAACGGCACGAAATCAGAATGCTCTATGAGAGGAAGTATGGCCACATTTTAGGGCTCTTTTCTGGCAGTGACACTCCACAGAGGACTCTCTTCGTCCGTGGTTAGTGGTTGGGCTGAATGTGAAATTGCAGAAAAGCCCGTGTGTCTGTTCAGTGCCAAAGTTCCACCCCAGGCCCCAGAGGCCACGTGGTGAGGACATATCTGTAGGCTCACCAGTCCGGAAAGAGATGCTCTGGGCCATGGGAGGTGGTGGTAAGCAGGGCAAAGGGCCCAAGAGGGAAGGATCCCAAGAGATTCCTGGCACATCTTTGAAGTGCCCATGGCCCAAAGAAGAAAAGGGGTTTAATCTGTATACGGCCGGAGGGAAGGAATAAATCAGACCACTGGATGGAGGTTGTAGGAGAGGCAGTTTTTCTTGGAGAAGAATAACTTTCTAGCAATTAGCAGAGGTCCAGGAGCGAGCGGGTTCCCCAACAATGGAAGCTGCGTTTGCCAGGGCCAGCCTGTTCTCTGGATGGCGGCTGAGGCGAGAGGGCTGCTTGGAGCGTCCCCTAGGGCAGTGTTCAGCTTGAGCATCTGTGACAGCCTAGGCTCCCCTGAGGCTGCCCGCCCAGATATGAGCATCTGTGATTTCAGAAGCAGCGCAGGGCTTTAACCAAAGCAGCGTGGAAGTTAGAGAACTCAGTATGAGTAAAGAGCAGTTCAGACGTGCACCTGCTCGTGTCCCCCTCGCCATCACCTTACGTTTCGTGTCCATGTGACTTCAAGCGCACGCACACCCTCCAATTCGAAAAGCAAATGAATTTTTCACTATAGCCTTATAAAGCCTAAGAAAAGATGTATTTGCAGGAAGGTTTCTAGATCATGACTCCCATACTTACATTCCGTACACGCACACATACCTACCTATGTACAAGATACGCAGACTCTGGTTTAGAATGCAAGAGAATTTGGGTAACTGTGCTCACCCGCAGGAAAGTGGAGGGACATGCTAGGAGGACGGGGAGGAACAGACTAGGGACAAGGGACAGAGAGTGGCAGACTCTCCACTGTTGAGGAGAGCGCCGCATGTATGGGTCAGAATTTACAGTTGTATCCTTGGCGTTTAGGCAGATTAGGCTCTACCTACAAGTGATTGTCCACACATTTTAGAAGCCCAAAGGGTCTCTAAATTCTAATTCAGAAAACAGCAGTCCTAGAGATGCACGGCTCCAGGCAGGACTTCAGTCAGAGCCAAGGGACCGGCTGTGTTAAAAAGAAAGTAACACCAAGACACTGCTGAGCAAGATTGACTGCTGAGTGGAAAAGTTTCCAGCCAAGCAGGGATGGAATTAGCACAGAGCCCATCTCTGGGGGATTTGGTGGGAGGAGGGGATCCGGGGCAGGTCTTTTAAAACCAGAAGGCTTCACACTGTCTCTGTCCCATATTAGGAAGCAAAGTCTCTGAGTATTGCTGGCTGGCTGTCAGCCAAGGAAGCTGGGCCGGCTGCACTGGTTCTCAGCCAGCGTGGGAGCTCACGTTGAGATTAAGGCGGGCGGCGGCCTCTCCAGCGTACGTGACAGGTTGCATGTGTCCCACTTGGGTTATGTGCCCTGTCAGTTTCGGCTAGGTGTCAGCAGGCTGGGGGTAGTCAGGGCTGGTCAGGTTTCTGCTTCCGAACCCTAAACCTCAGAAGGGGAAGAGGACCCATGCTTCCTTAAGCAACCATGCCTACGGCGGGGACACCTGAGCCTGATTTGGCCCTTACACTGGGCAACATCTCGGAGCACCATCATTGGTTGAAGAATGCAGGTCCTGCACTCACCCAAGTGTCCTAGGGGAATGCAGTAAAACTTCTTTTACATCTCTGCCAGATTTTCTTTCAAAGGGATTCTGTGCCTTTAAGAAGTTCTTTTCCCTCCTATTTCATAGCAACTCCTAAAGAGCACTGTTTTTATTTTAAGCCAACAATGCAAGATGAAAAT
Source organism: Enhydra lutris kenyoni (assembly GCF_002288905.1). Classification (NCBI taxonomy): domain Eukaryota; kingdom Metazoa; phylum Chordata; class Mammalia; order Carnivora; family Mustelidae; genus Enhydra; species Enhydra lutris. Next base: position 6,714,109 of record NW_019154132.1, on the reverse strand, counting down.
CAATTATTTGCAAATTTCAAGTCAATCTCCAGTGGAAGGGGGGATGGGAAGATTTGGAAGGAAAATAAGGAAGGAAAAAGAATTCCAAATAACAAAGATTTCAAGAAAAAACTAGCTGGGAGAATTTTGGTCCTACATTCTAGAAGGTAAGGAAGTATTTTTTTTACTGAAAAGTCTGCTGAGAAGATTAGAGAACCCTGGAGGGGAAGGGGAAGCTGGAAACTTCCCATCTGCAAGAGCAACACTAGAGAATGTTCTAGACATAAAGGCTTGCACCTGAGGAACTCAGAGACTGTAACAAAAAGGAAACACACACACACACACACACACACACACACACACACACACACACACAAGAAATGAAACAAAGTTAAACAAATTCATTATGCCGAAGGAGAACCTTTCGCAGAGTCAGGCACTGTTTTGTTTTTTTGTTTTGTTTTGTTTTGTTTTGTTTTGTTTTGAAAACTGAGAGGAAGAAGTTGAAACAGAAAACACAGTTAATACTTCTTTGTGATTCCTTTTATGATAGCCCATGAGATTGTCTCAGGAGTAGCATATTGCAAATGTATTGCTTATGTCACAGGTGCTTAAATTCAGCCATTTAAGAAGGTCACATTATTTTGCCTAAAAAAGAGTTAGTCAAAAACTCTACCTTTAGCTATGAGACTTGCCAGTGAATGGTCCAGGTGGGGACATTTTATTCACCCATGGCAGCCACGAGCAATAATGTAAGGCCGGAATCTGAGAGCCTATAAGCCGTCATGGTGGTTTGCATGTTTCTTCTTTTCTCTGAACAGCCAGCCTCACTGACACCCCGCACCCCAGCGACTTTAGACCATGCAGTCCCCGAAGACACAGGCAATCCTGCAGGATAGAACATGGGTGTCCCTCTCCGCGGGAGCTGTCTGCCCGGAGGATCCCCGAGGGTCCATCAGAACATAAAATGTTAAATACCAAAATGGCAAAATCAGTGTTTAAACATTTGTAAGTGCCCAGGAGGAGGTAACAGCTTTTTTGAAGAAGGGTTTTCTTAATGATGGCCAGTGGAAACCATTTAAATTTAATTCTGTCCTCCACCTCCTCCTCCTCTAAGAAACCACTCAATATAATAATTAAGTAACAGAGCAGAACATAAAACCAAGACCTTACCGGGAGAATTTCAAATCCGGGATTATTGATGGGGCCAGCAAAGTAAATCAGCTCTGAAACATACACAAAACAAACATAATGTTACTCGATCATATTAAACAAAAATGATTTGCTCATATTATCTGTGCTCGCTGTGCACCAGGGATCCAGTGATGGAGAGGAAGGTCTCTGTCCACACAGCTGCTCATATTCTGAAGAGGTCACTGACGGCATGTAAATCACTGAATAAGGCAGTACCTGGGTTGTAGAAAGTGCTAGAAGACATGCTGGCTGTGTGAAAGGCAGATGGTGTGATGGTTAAGAGGCCCGGCTGGAGTTGGGCTGCGAGGGGTTCAGTCCTGAGACCGCCTATGATAACCGTTAGATCTGGGATAGTCATTACCTCTTTAGGCGCAGTTTCCTTTTTCAGGATGGGTATAATAATGACGATAACAGTGTCCACTTCCTGTAGCTCTGAGGATTCAAATAATCAACGTAAAGTACTAATAACAATGTCTGGAAAGCACTCAATAATTTGCTAAAATATCCAATGATATTTTATTTTATTTTATTTCAAATGATATTTTGCTAAAATATCAAATGCCATGTTTGGTTGGATGGCTGGCCAGGGGAGGCATCTCTAAGGAGATGATATTTGAGCTAAGCCCTGAGGAGGGGAATGAGGCAACGTTCAGTAGCTCTGATACAAGAATTGAAAGGGTAGATGGTTGGGTATTCTTACTGAGCAAGAATGATAAGGAGAGAAAGTCCAGGCTGTTGGGAATAGACTTCTAAGAAGAGGTCAAGGAAGCTAGGAAGGGTAAGGAAGTAAATGAAGGCAGGGTGGGTTGCTGTAGAAACAGTGGTAGTGTCAGCTGAATGGAGTTTCCATCATTGCTATGAAGGTCCTAAAATGTGCTGGAAGGACATGGTGAAGCCAGAGGGCAGATGTCTTGACACTGAGATTTCAGAAGTGGTGCGTTTACTCGTGATGACAACACACAGAATTGATGTGGGAGGCAGTGGTTGAGGTGGAATGACGGAAAACATTAGTGGAGGTCAAGCTGCTGGGATGTTATGGTGGTGGGTGGGCCATTCATGTCAATATTGAATATTGAAACCATGCCCAGTTCTTCATAGGGATCACTGCTGTCTCTGTGACCCAACGGCTCCCCCAACCCCAGCCCCTTCACATCCCCCATCCCAGCCCCACGCATTTCACACAGTATAAGCACAATATTTAAGAGCACAGCCTCTGGGGTCAGATTGTTCTGGGCTTGAATTTTGGATTTTCTTATTATTAGTCAGCAAGTCACCTGATCTTTTTGTGCCTCAGTTTCCTCAACAGGAAATGAGGTGGGGGTTATAATAATATTCACCTTACAGAGTTGTCATGAGCATCCCATGAGTCAACGCAAGTAAAACTCTTTCCATAGCACCTGGCCCATGGTAAGCAGTCAGTGAGTGTTTGCCATTAATACATTGACCAGTCCACACCATGGGCATCCGCCCAGTGCAGACCAGGCACCATGCATGGTGCTCAATACAATAGTACATGAGAATATAGGCTGTTTCCTTTAGTAGCCTGTGCCTTCTTGTTTGCATGACTCCCAGTACGTTGCAAAGTCTAACACACAGCAGGGTGTAAAATAGGGTTGTTATAGAAGTTGCTGAATGAGTAGATCCAGAGTCAGAACATGGGTTTGCCAACCAACTTCATTCTTGCTTCTGTTATTGTGATCCTCTCCTTGATGGAAAGCTCTGGTCCTGGGCTATGCTGACACAAGACACTGGATTAAGGAATGAGCCATCAGAGCAGCCAGTCTGGTGGCAAGGGTGGAGGGATGGTGGAGGACGATGGAGTTGAATAAATGCTTATTGGTTTATTGATGGCATTAGATACTGAGCTCTTTTAATAGCACAGTGACTTCCTGCCTTACACAGCCTCTGGTGCCTAACCACTGTTCAGGAAACATTTCGAGACTGACTAAACTCTCTCCATGAAAAGGGGCTTTGGGCCAGGGGCAGCATGGTTGGTGCGTGAGCAGCTGCCCACATGGAATCGTATCAGGAGAGTAAGGGTAACCCTTTTTGAAAAAGGCTTCTCCAGGAAATCTGAACCTGAACTTCTACCAGAAGACCCATTCTTAGCATAACCTTTGGCTTCTGTTAAGTGCTCATGCACCCAACATATCTATCCCTCCTTTCCATGGTCAGTTTCTTATACCCTGCAAGGATACTGTGCAAACATGTTGGGTGCCAGATGGACAAAATTCCTATTTCGTTGCACTAAATGAGCCATTTATTTTTTTTTTAAAGATTTTTATTTATTTATTTATTTATTTATTTGACAGAGAGAGAGAGAGAGAGAGAGAACGAGCACAAACAGGGGGAGAGGCAGGCAGATGGAGAGGGAGAGGCAACCTCCAGCTGAACAAGGAGCCCAATTCAGGACTGGATCCCTGGATCCTGGGATCATGACCTGAGCTGAAGGCAGACGTTTAACTGGCTGAGCCACCCAGGCATCCCTGATCCATTTATATTTGAAAGGAAATATATATTTGGTTGTGGATATAAGCAAAAGTTTAATTGGAAACTACTTCTCTGTATGGTGTGGTTTTAGAAATAGAGATGTTGAAGTTCTGGATCTCATCCTTAAGAATCTTCCAGTGCAACTGGGAAAGATACAATGACGAGCTCCACAGAAAGTGAGAAGTGAGAGGTGTACGCAGGTGGTGATTCTGACAAGTGCAGACCACTCAGATGGGGCTGCCTGGGATTCAGTTGTAGTGCTGGTGTTTAAGGGCATAACATTCACGTTATAATCTTTGTGAGTGGTGCCCCCTGCAGTTGTGCTCTGCAGTAGCCCAGCTACTCGTACAACATTCCTTTTTAGGAAATTCTCTCTTCCCCAGTGGATGTTCTCTGACCAAAGCCAGAGCCGTCTGAGCAGGAAGACAAAGAAGAGACCCAGCGCCAATCTATTCTGGCAAGAGAGGATTTGTTTTACTCCGGCTCACCAGCATCCGGGGCTATTTGCTTTCTGCCTGGTGTTGCAGCCTTTGCTCTCTTTCTGTGACTCCGAGATAGCCTTCCAGAAAATCCCTTTGCTTTTGTTGGCAGGAATGGATTTCTGCTGCTCACAACACAAGGACTGTGAATGCTATGGGCATGAACCAGTCCAGATCACTCACGCTGACCCTCAAAGTATGGGACACAGGAGCAGGGCCAGAACCCAAGAACGGGGAGTGAGAATGTCTGCGCACGTCCGGCCTGGCAGGCTTCCCTCGGATACATTTTACCCCTGCTGTATGCTTCTACTGATTGTTCTCAGGTGGCACAGGGCAAATGGGTTGGCCTTGGAGACAGACAGAACTGACTTTAGGACCCAGCTCTGCTATTGGCCAGCTCAGTGTCCATCATGCCAGTTAATTTCTACACTTGAAAGATGGAAATGGGAATTTCTCCCCTGCAGGGTATTGGGTGGACCAGAGAACTGTATGTAAACTTGCTGAGAAGAGTGAGATCCCCAGGAAGGCTAGAGCCATTACTTATTGGTTGTGTTATTATCCACTGAATGAGAAGAAAGGAAAAGTCATCAAAACTCACTTGGATGCTGAGAAACACATCAAGCCTAGGTTTGGAAACCTTTTGGCAGAGGCAACAGCTAGTAAGATCTGTTCGCGTCTTTTGTTTTAAAAAAATAGGTGAGGACAGCTCTTTGAAGAATCACATTAGAATTATCATTCTAATATCCTGTTACGCTCATTTTCTGCTCCAAGGTTTTCGAGTGTGTGTTTCACATGCTTATATCCACAACCAAATTGGGCCGAGAGGTTTTCATTAACTCTGTCTCTCATACTTTACAGTTTCATTTGGAGCTTTTTGGGGGTCCAGGAAGTTTTTGAGAACGGCTGCAGGTAGCTCATGAAACCTTTTTTTTTTTTAACCTAATGAAACAACACCTAAAATTAAATTCTCGCCCCTTCCATTCTTAGATCCTCCCCGATTCCGAGATTCCTTTAATTAACATTCTCACACTCCAGGACTATAAAAAGAGCCCCAGTATATCTGTACCCACTCCTTCCTTTCCTCCATTTGAAATCTTTATCAGTTTTTGGTGTGCTGCGGATTAAAGAAACCCACCTCCCCGGTTCGGAACACATGAAGTCATTTCTGCAAATTGGCTTTGTTTTTGACCCAGATCTTCGTGTGGTTGGCACATAGTGTCTTTTTCAGAAAGGAAATTGATTTTTAAATTGTGGAAATAAAAGGTCCCAAAGGGTTTTGGATTCGATGTGCACGAGGTTCTGGGCTGCCCCCCTGCTCTACAGCCTTTAGTCCTCTTCAGGCAGCACGGACGCCCACTGGAAACGCTCCCTGAACGTGTGGATTCTGTGGGATGCATTCTCCCCATTTCCTAGCCCTTCCTAGTATCTTCCTGCAATTGCCTTCAGTCTTCCAAATTTATTACCTAAATGTCATCAATATTTAAGCACCAGGAGGATGCTCGACAATGTAAAAATGCTTGAGTTGTAATTTATCATAAATAGGGCAATTATTATATTCAGAACAAAGATTTTAAAAATCATCATTTATTTATTTACTCCAGGTTTAAGTCTTTTTCCTACCAGCCAGGCCCAGTGGAAGGGAATTTTGGGGGGAGCTGTGCTCAACTAGGACACAGGCTTCAGCCTGCCCTGCGGTGAGTGGGGGCACCTCAGGAGCTGAGGAGGCCCCTTTAGGGGGCTCCTGTGGGCAGTGGGCCCAGAGCAAAGAGGGAGGAGGAAGAGTGTTCCAAGCAGACTAGGAGCCTTGTCTCTGGAGTGAGAGGGAACAAGCACATTACTTCAATCTTAGTAAGCTCTAAATATAATTTTCACTCTTCTCCCTGCCTCTGGGCATTTCCTTTAAGACACTCAAATCTGGCAGATGGCTAAGACCCGGGCGCTGCTCCTCATCTCCTCCCAGATTTTAGTTCTGCTTTTTTTCAGTCTCTGACCCTGAAGGGTGTAGAAAATGCTTTCTGGTCCCACAGGGCGCTGAACTAGTTGCTGTTTAGGGCTCTCGTTTAAATTCATAATATGCTTGCATGCCTGGGGACTTGGAGGAGTGTCCCCTGCCTCTGGAAGGTGGGGGTGGGGTGGCGACTGTGGCTGTAGACAGATTCCCCATGGGCCTGAAAGCCTTGAGGTTTCATCTGGGTTTCAATAGATGGGGTCCAGGCAGTGTGGGCAGGTAGCTCCAGGCCCAGTTTTTATTTTTTATTGTTTATTTTAATTAATTAGTTAATTAATTAATTAATATGGTGTGTCTGACTTTTTCAGCCTCTCTATCTCCTAGGCCATTTTGCCTTTTATTCCCCAGAATCTGTGCCTTCTTTATGTCTTTTTTTTTTTAAATAAGATTATTTATTTATTTATTTATTTGAGAGAGAGAAAGAGAATGAGAGAGAGAGAGAGAGTGAGACCATGAGAAGGGGGACGTCAGAGGGGAAGCAGACTCCCTGCCAAGCAGGGAGCCCAATATGGGACCCAATCCTGGGACTCCAGGATCATGACCTGAGCCGAAGTCAGTCGCTTAACCAACTGAGCCACCCAGGTCCCCATGTGCTTTCTTTATGTCTTTCCTGAGGGTGGCCACCAGAGGACTTCAGTGTGGTAAGCACGCCTGTATCACCTCAGAAGTGATCTGAGTGTCTATGTGCAGTTGCACAGGCTGCCAGCCGAGGGCCTGGGTGGGAGCCCAAATCCAGCTCCTGCTCCATGGGCCCAGGCTCTGCAGCCTGGTCTGGGCTGGGTCCCACCTGCAGATCCTTCTGCTGTCCTGACCACTCCCCTAACCAGTTTTGAAATCAGGGCAGCCTAGGTAGCATCAGCCATGCCTCTGACATTGTCCCAGGTCAAGAGCCTGGCACCTCTCTACTTTCCCTCTGTACAACGGCCTGCATAGGACAACCACAAGGGCATTATCCTCTGGAAGCTCTCAACCCAGGAGGACTGGAATCTGGGGATAAATTCCACAACTTCCCCACCCTCCGAGGGACAGTCCTGACATGCACCCAGCAGTTGCCCAAGGATCCCAGTGGGGCTGAGCCCTGGTTCCCATCCCGGTAATCAGTTGCCCATTTATCCCTTCCTGGCTTTTCCTCCTGCCCTGAATCCCCCGAACACCTCGCTCATGGCTGCTTTCTGGCATTGCTTCCTAATAACTCCCCACCCCCGGGTCCTTGTCTCTGGCTTTGCGGGGGAGCCCCAAACCAACAACGTCTCCTGGCAGAAGGTGAACTTTTTCCTAATTTGTACCATATGAGCTAGCAATGGTCTTGGAAAGCTGGCTGTTGATATATTTGGGTCTGTGATGCGGGAGCCACCAACCCAGAAGCTAAATCCGAGCATCCTCAAAGCTGCTCTCTGACTTCCGCATGGAAGAGCAGGAGGAAGAAGGAATGTCCCGGATCGTCCCTGAGAAGGCTTGGACCCTCACACTTTGGAGAAGACAGGAGTTGAGAGAGAGGGACAAGAAGGTGAAGACCACGCTGGGTGGGCGGGTGGGAGGTGTGGCTGAGAGGGAGCTGGCAATCTCGGGAAAGAGGGAGCAGGGGGAGGGGGAGAGGTGCACGCCGGCCTCTCGGTTTCTAGTGTCTTCATTCACTTGCATGGACTCTTACTGGCCCTAAGCAGCAGGCCACTGTGGGCCAATGTGGTGTAACCTGTAATAAATGAAGTGTGTTCTATAAACTGATTTGAAGCTTTGAGATTCCTGGGCCTATCAGATGACCCTTTAACTGGGAGAATTTTTCCTGTCGCTACTGGGAGCTCAGTCGTTAGAAAATGTTTTGTTTTTTTTTTTTAAGATTTTATTATTTATTTATTCAACAGACAGAGATCACAAGTAGGCAGAGAGGCAGGCAGAGAGAGAGGAAGGGAAGCAGACTCCCAGCTGAGCAGAGAGCCTGATGCGGGGCTCCATCCCAACACCCCGGGATCATGACCTGAGCCAAAGGCAGAGGCTTTAATCCACTGAGCCACCCAGGCGCCCCAGAAAATGTTCAGTTTTATTTCCAAACCTATCTTGAGATGTCCATCATGCTGCTGGCCCCCTTTGGTCAGTTCTAGGCATCTTAGCTCTGGTGCTTTCAGAATTGTAACTGTACTTTGCAGCTCGTAAGTATCTGATTAGAGTTTGGATTCGTACAGTTTAGCTTTGTCTGTGCTACTCCGACCTCTCTCTCTCTTTCTTTTTTTCTTTTTTTACTTCGGTATCTTTCACTGTTCATTCAAACGGGTTTACGAGAGCTTTGTTTTGGCCTTTTACTACTAGAGAAACTTAATGTTATTTACAGCTTGAATGCATCCACTGTGTCCTTGCAATGGATCATTTTTAAAACTACAAAGCGAGAATCTTCCCAGGGCTTCCTTGTTCATGGGCCCACAACTTGCACTTCTCTGGTGATTCCGAGACACCCTTGTTGTCCTTATTCATTTTCCCCCCAATCACATGCTGGCTTCCTCTTAATAATAAATAATTAATAATAAACTCTTATAAGGGACTCATTTCTATCTCACCCTCATATTCTCTGCTGGCATGATTCCAGTCATGGAACTGACTTCCAGCCAAATAGCTTTCCTTATGAATAGGGTCCATGGCAGGTGGGAGTTTTATGGGGTCTCAGACAAGGTGACAATAATGGCCCAACAAGGCCAACCTTTTCTGAGCAGTGATATGCTCCCTTAACAGATTTTTATTTATTTATTTGACAGACAGAGATCACAAGTAGGCAGAGAGGCAGGCAGAGAGAGAGGAGGAAGCAGGCTCCCCGCTGAGCAGAGAGCCCGATGTGGGGCTCAATACCACGACTCTGGGATCATGACCTGAGCCAAAGGCAGAGGCTTCAACCCAATGAGCCACCCAGGTGCCCCATGATCCCTTAATAGAGAACTTGTATCTCTGCTCAGGTAAATGAGTGACTGTGTCATCTGTGAAGTTCTCCAAATGGTTTGACTTCTGTGAGGCCATTTTCATTGAAAACATAGAGTTTGGGTTCTCCTTGGATTATGCACAATCAGTTGGCCTTTTTATGTGGTACGCAGAGGTCAGGCAAGATGGACTGGTTTTCCATCTGGGAGTTGTGCAGTCTGCTAATGCCCAGCCTTCAAGATGTCTGTGTCCTTATTCCCAGAGCCTGTGAGTATGTTACCTTCCATGGCAAAAGTGACTTTGTGTATATAATTATACTAAGGATTTTGAGATGGGGAGATGAACCTGGATTATCTGGGTGAGTTCAGTAAGATTACAAGCTGGTTACAAGCCAAGGAAACTTCTAGAAACTGGAAAAGTCAAGGAAATGGATTCTCTCCTGAACCCTCCAGAAGGAACACAGTCCTGCTGACACTTTGGTTTTGTACTTCTGACCTCCAAAACTATAAGAGAATACATTTGTGTTACAAATTTCTAAATCTGTGGTCATTTGTTGCAACAGCAGTAGGAAACTAACACAGTAGTCTTGGATTAAGAGAGGAGGCTCCAGATTATTGACCTGAGAAGGGGCCATGAGAGATGGCTATTTTCAATCTGGGACCACAACAAAGGGCCCTTCAGAACCATGACACCAGCATAACCCAAGATTTCAGCAAAAGAGAAGGCACTTGGGATTACAGCTTCGGCTTGGGACTGAAATTTTCAATATACCTGCACATACTTGCATTCAGGATAGACTGTTAAAAAAAATTAGATCAATATAGAAACTACTAGGTCAGAGATGTCTAATGATGATCTGCAAAGATGGAAATGTTCCATATCTTCATCATCAAATATGGTAGCCTCTAGCTAAACACAGCTAGTGTGACTGATGGCCTCAATTTTTAATTTAAATGTAAATGATTTAAATAGCCACATGTGACTAGTGGCTATCATATTGGATAGTGAGCCACATACATAATTTAAAATTTTCTAGTAGCCACATTTTACAGAAAGGAAAAAGGAAGTAAAATTAATTTAAGAATATATATTTTAACCCACATCTTAAAATATTATAATTTCAATATGTAACCAATATAAAAATATTAAAGAGCTATTTGGAAGTCTTTTGTTCATACTTTTTTTTTTGGCACAAAATCTTCAAACTTTAGTGTGTATTCTACACTTAAAACACATCTCATTCTGGACTGGCCACATTTCTGGTGCTCCATAGCCACTTGTGGCTAGTGACTCCACTACCAAATGGTGCCAATTATCTATTTTCTAAAAAAGATTTATTTATTTATTTAAGAGAGAGAGTGAGCACACATTGCAGGAGGGACGGAGGCAGAGGGAGAGACAGAATCCCAAGCAGACTCCTCATTGAGCACCGAGCCCGATGTGGGGCTCAATCCCACAACCCTTAGATCATGACCTGAGCCAAAAATCAAGAGTTGGATGCTTGTCTGACTGAGCCACCCAGGTGCCACTGCCCCCAGACAGTGCCAATTATTAAGTCATTGATGAAGAATTGGGGCCCAGAAGGTGAAATGATTGTTTCCAAGTTATTCCTCCTATAAGACATTTTGGTCTTGTAGGCTGCTCAGTTTCCCTCCAAGAGATACATAACTTCTGGCAGTGAGAAGGGAAAGAAAATTTAAGTTTTCTTTTTCCCCTACCAACTTATTTCTGAATTTCAGTGGATAAATACTTAATGCAACTCTCAAAATATAACTTGTGAATTGGTGGGCTGATTGGATTTCCAGAAATGGAAATGAAGAAGACAGTGCTGGAAAGAAAGAAGAGAAATTGAATTGATCTCCAGAAACCTGGGGCAGACACAGGAAACAGCAATGTGATGGGAAATAATGGAATAGACATTGCAGAGGATGGCTTTTTTCAGATTGGGGGGTCTCTGAGGTCCATGTGTATCGGGGCTCTCAGGATATTTGTTAAAATGCAAATACCAGCAACTGTGAGATCAGAGTTTTGGAGTGATCCAGGGAGCTGGGAGTTGGCCTTCTTAATTGGCTTCGTAAATGATTATTACATGGAAGTGTGGGAGCGTTTGAGCCAGACTTTTGAAAATCTACAACAGGCTGGGAATTCATAAAGGAGCTTGTGTTATCTTAGAAAATTAAAAAATGCTTTGTTCCTAGGTCATCATTAGTAGAAATATGCTGGGTTCAGCTAAAGTGAAACTGTGACTGATGGCAGAGGACAGTTCCAACATATTATTGGCTCTTACAGATGGGCTCGAATTTGTTTATAGATAGAAATTTCTCAGGGCTGTAGGATTCCTTAATAGGCAATATGTTTCCCTTTTTTCTTTCTTCCTTTTTCTTTCTTTCCTTTTTTTTTTTTTTTTTTTTTTTGCAACAAAAAGTCCTCTTTTGCTTGGTCATTGCTTGTACCCTCTCCAGGGTGACCATTGTTCTGACTTCTGTTTTTTGCAGTTTAAGAGCATAAGTTTTCTGCTAGCACATCACACACCTCTGTTTTTGTTGACTTTCTCCTTCACTTTGCAACAGTGGTGACTGACCAGCAAAACCACAGCAACTCGAACGAAGCAGGCAAAGAATAAAGCATGAAGAGAAGGAGGGCTAAAGGTGAAGATGATGCTTCAAATGTCCAGTGCCAGGAAAAATGCAAATGAGCTCTCTCCCAAGACACGCGAAGAGCCCACGGAGACTCCCCTGTGTCAGCCACCAGAGGGTACGCAGCTTGGACTAGAGTTGTGTTCCTCTTACCTCAAAAGCTCTACTGCCCCTGAAGGCCTTGTTAAAATGCAGACTTCCACTCTGAGATGGATGATTTCAGGGGCCCAGAGCCCTTGCTTGAGAAATCCCTAATCAGCTGCATGAAGTAGCTTCCATTTATCATGCACGGAGTGCTTACTCTGTGCTGGACTCTGCTCTAAGGGCTTTGCATGTATTACCACGTCTTCTCCTTCTAACAGTCCCATGAGGTCACTTGTATTTTCCTTATTGTACACAGGAAGAAAGGGATGCTTTTCAGAGAGATTGAGTAGTTTGTTTGCAGTCACATAAACATGGGTGGCAGTGATGGTCTACCTCTGTGCAGCTTCAAACCCTGTGCTTATCCCTAACTAAGCTAGTGGTTCTCAAGGTGGGGGCCCCTCGTCCGGAGACTTGTGGATGTACTAAATGGAAAATTGGGGGTGCAGTTGACAAGTCCTCCAGGTGATAAGATATATGTGTGAGTTTGAGAACCACTGGGCTGGGCCAAGCCTCTTGTGCTCCAAGGCATCCCTGTAGTGGGATGAGGCAGGCCTCAGAAAAGTCTTGGAGAATAAAACCAGATTGGTAGCATGCTCCTGCGGTGACAGAATGACAGTGGGGTTCGTAATGGCAGGAGAAACTGAAATTTTCCAGATAGCTGAGAACCATCACCCCCCGGTCTCTCGATTCATCCAAGGAAAGTGGAACCAAGGCACACGAGTCACCATCTAAGCCCTCTTGTCATCTAGGAATAAAGGATGAGAAGCTGGGATCTGGAGAGATTGAGAAGGAAGTTACAAGGACAGCAGAGCAGAAAGCCTGAAGCAAAGCAGCTTGCAAAAGCAGATGGCCTAAAATGGCCTAGAAATCAAAGGTAAGCAAACAAGTGGGACAGAGGTGACAATCCCCAGAAGTCGTATTTTAAAATCGAGGACTCAGATAAAGCCGCTTGTTCCCCTTCTCTCAGAGCAGAAATCAATGACCGTAATCCTAGGGCTTGCATTCGTTAGTGTGTGTGCAGGGAATGTGAAACAGTTGAAAAGTGAGGCTCACGGTGGGGGTACCTGGCTGTGGGTGTGCTTTATAGAGATTGTCAGGACTGTCGGTGTAGATTAATGGTGGAAACTCTTGAAGGGAGCACTTGCCTGGAAGGTGTTTTTGTCCTGTGTTTTACTACAGCAGTGCAAGGCGTAGACATTTTGCAGAAAGCATCTGTGGGAATTTTCTCCAAATCTAGGCAATTTCTAAACTTCCTCCATTTCACAGACCCGTGAAAAGGAGCATAGAGAAACAGAGAGAGCTAGGGCAGTAGAAATCTAGCTGATGAGATTTGAATTGCTCATCTAGATAGAACTGTTCAGACCCAATTCTGAATCGTTACAGACATTGAAGTTGAGACATTTCTGCAATTAATATTAATGATGCTCAGAGGATGGCCGGATGCACTCATCCAGCATAATACCAGGACAGATGACAGACACCTGAGCTAACAATGGGGAGGGAGGACAGGTAGCCAACACAAGCATCCCCTATGCTTCTGCCTTTGTCTTATTTGTATACGTAAAATCAATGAATATTATAGCAGGATCCCTTAGCTGCTGTCAGAGATAATACCTGCCTTGTGGGAAATGGCATGTCAGACTTTATGTACAGTTCTCATGGGATCTACTCTGCTGTATATTGAAATTCATCTAATTACAATGCATTCCCCACTTTGGACAAACACTTAAAGTAGGAACATTCAGCTTTACACAAAAGATAAACCAGGGAGCAATTATTTCCTTGACTAAAGGGTTCTCCAGCTTGTAAAAGGTGTCACCGTAATATTTATTTTAATTACAAGCTTTCCAGACGCAGTTAAAATTAAATCCGCACCTGATTTGTTGCTGTGGCCCTCATATTGCCCGAAGTGTGTCAATATCCGTTGTATGTAACTGCTGGCAGATTTTGCTCTTTCTGGAAGGTGGTTAGCCTATCCAGAATGAGACAGGTGCACCATGCATTAGCAGATCTTGTAGGGACTGTTGATTTCTCTACCCCCCTGGGATTCTGACATGCATATGATATCAAGTCCTCCCAGCTTTTCATTGTGCCTCAGCCATGTTGGTCATGGCAGCCAAGGTCTCAGAGAGAAGCCCTTGACCTATGGGTCTCCTACTTTAAAATCATATATACCTACTGTACACGGGCATGTGTGCACACACACACACACACACACACACACCTATGAGATGCTCTTATTTAGCTCTTTCAAACATTTATTTTAATTTTAGTTGGTTTTGGCAAGGGGTTGGGTTCAGCTAATATTCACCTGTGAATCCTATGAAGCAATAAACAAATCATTTTTGAAAGCCAATTATTACTTAGTGCCGTGAAACCGATGGTCTTCACCTGGGCTGTACTCAAAGAGGTTTGGGCAGAATCAAGCCCGACAGCTGATGTGTCTTTGCTATCATGAGTGAAAATGCTGTGTTCATTCTTTTTATTTTAGGGTATTAATCTAGGTTTTTGCCCAAATCTCCAGGTTCATTACAGTAGAGGATCTACATAGCCCTCCATGCTATATTCTGGAGAGCCAAAACCTGAGCCGTTCTGTTCCTTTGAGTCCCCCTACTCCACTTTCTATTTGGGTGGAATGTGTCCGGGAAGGACCTCTTCCTACTTCCCTCATTGATCCTTCAGGTTCATGCCCAACAGTATGTCCCACTATCAGTTTTACACTCTACTTTGCATTTCATCTTCATCTTCCAGAGACAGGATATTCTAGGAAAGTTGCTGAACAAAGTGAACCCCAATTTGCCGAGAATGGAAATCAAAGTATGTTGTTCGCATGATAAACCAGAAGGGAATGAAAGGGACTTCGGTGAACTCAACTTATTTCTAAGCTAAAGCTATGGGGTCTCATTCGTGGTGGAGGTTAGTGTCAACAAATTCACATTTTGGAAGAAGTTTCTATGTCAAACAATTGTGGGTTAGTCTTGTTGGGGCCACGGGGACAAACCACACCTCCGTGGACAGATGTCACATTTCCAGGAAGGAAGTGGACATTTCCACTTCTACTCATTCTGGAAAGAAGTCAAGCTGGGAGCATAAAATGAGAATGTTAGAGGCTGACCTTAGACTGAGATAATAGAACAAAATGGAATAGGAAGACACAAGAAGAGACTTGTTCATTTACTCCTCAGGAAATCCTGGGACACTGAGCATGCGGCACAGTGTTAGTTGGCCTGCCCCCACCCTGTTTCCGTGGGAGACCCTCGCCCAGTATATAAGTCGCTGCACGTCTCTCAAGCTGCTTCACCCCTGCCTCCAGGTCCCTCAGGTAGGGGAGGAGGCAGAGAGACATGTCACGCCATGTTTATTGTTTTCTAATGTGCCAGGCATGCAACACATTTTTTTTTTTTTTTTTTTTTTTTTAGTATTCACTATTACTTGAAAAAGAATCATGGTTTCTCTCTTCTATAGATGAAGCAACTGAGAACCAGACAGAGCAAACGATCCTCCAGACAGAGGAGCCCTCTGTCCCCAGCCTGTAAATGGTAGCGATGGGAGGGGCGGAGACCATCAATCCTGCTTTCTGGTGTTTTCAAACAGGTCTCTTTTCCCCCTGCCACCGGCTCGTGCACCAGTCTTTATGTGAAGTCCCCTCTCTTTGCCCCAGATCTGGTTTGTTGGCCCTGGCAAAACATAGGTTAAAGCAAAGTTGTTAACATTTTCCAAAGTAACCTAATCTGAATTTATCCTGAACCTTAGGTGAGTGCTTACTGTGGTGAAAGCCAGGGAATACTTGTGTTCAGGAATTCTGGCTAAGAGCCCTGAGTCCTCATTTTCCTTATAGCAGTCGCCTTAGTATGCGACAGAATGATCTAGAGCAGGGCTGACAGGCTGTGGTCTGTGTGCCAAATACCCCTAATGCTTCTTTTTCAGCAGCCATAAGCTAAGAATGGTTTTTACATTTTAAATGGATCCAAAAAATCAAAAGGAGAATAATATTTAACAACACAGAAAAATTAAGTGGAATTTACATTTCAGTGTTGACAAATAAAGTTTTATTGGCACACATCCATGTCCATTCATTTCCATATTGTCTGTATCTACTTTTGTGCTGCAGAAACCACATGAACATGTGGCTTGCAAAGCCTAAAATATTTACTACCTTACTCTTCACAGAACAAATTTGCTGATCTGTGACCCAAGGGGCTTGTTAAAAGACAGAGTGCTAAGCCCTGATCCTACAGTTTCTAATTTAATAATTTTGGGTGATGGCCAAAAATGCACATTTCTGATAATTCCTGAGATGATGCTGATGTTGCTGGTCTCAGAAATACACTTGGGAACCACCACCTTATATAACGGCTGATTAAGCCCAAAATGATTATTTGATTCTTATAATTTTGTTGTATCTTTTAAATCTTTGTTTCCAATTCTAGTGGAGAGCTGAAAAGAGTCATACTTTTCCAGCAATATCTTCTTGATGTTCAAAGAGAATATGTAACAGAAAGGTTTAGAGCAAGTTCCTGGAGTTCAGCTTCCTGGAGAGAGAAATTCAGGTCTACCACTTGGTGGTTTTGTGACCTTGGGTAAGTTTCTTAACCCCTTTGGGACTGTTTCCTCATCTGCTGACATGAGGATAATAACAATAGTTTCTATCCTTCACAAGGTTGGTGCAAGCCATAAATTGGTTAATATATAGAACATACCTGCAAAGGTTCCTGGTGCATATTAGATGCTGTGATAATGGGAGTTGTTACTGAGCTATGCCTGCCTGGGGCTAAGGTAGGACTCCTCAACCTTGGCAGAGCACTGGAATCACCTGGTGGAGGTCACTTCTCTCAGGATGCTGATTTAACTGGTCTGGGGTGTGGGGTGTTGGGATCTCCAAAATAGTAAAGGGAAATTATAATGGAGCATTGTCCAATAAAATTATAATGACACTCACATGTATAATTTTACATGTTTTTAGTAACCATGTTTAAGAAGGTGAAATTAATTTTAACATGTCAATAATAATGTTTTATTGTTGATAAATAATTAGAATATGGTATAGTATTTATAAATTTAATTTAACATAGTGCATAACAAATATTATATTTTCAGTATATAAACAATATAACAATGGTTGAGATCTTTCACGTTCTTTGTTTCCATACTGAGTCTTTGAAGTCAAGTTTGGACTTTACATTTATAATTCCTTTCAGTGCAGACTGGCTACATTTCCATGGCTGAGAAGCCATATGTGGGTCTAACTAATGTACAACCAAGATGGAGATCCACTGGGGTAAGGGCACAGTTGGCACATTGTGGACCCGCCCAAAGCTATGGAGCTTCTGCTGACATTACTGTTCTCTCCTTAGGGGTAGTCATCAGTTGTGGTCATTAGGACATTCGATTTAATCCCAGTTTATTCTTAAAAAACTGATGCCATTTTGAAAGCATCAAGATCAAGTAAAGCCAATGGATCTGCGTAACCCAATGCCACCAGGGGCAAGAAAGGAAATAAGGGAACATTAACAACGAACAAAGTGAAACAGTGACCTGTTTTGGTTCCTTCTCAATGAACCCACAGCTGGGTAAAGGGGAAAGTGAGTAACCCAGAATGAATATTGAAAGATCCTTGGACATTGTATGCCACACCTGGACTCAGAACTTTCTAACTCCAAATATCATTGACTATTAAGTAGGTTGATTCTTTCTGAAAAGAGGATGAGGAAGAAGAGAATTCATCCTCTCTATTCTTTCCTACAGTGCTCATTCACATTGAAAAGAATAACCTTGTATATTTATTACAAAAGCAGAAGAGATTTCCAAAAAGATGAGAACAAAGATCAGTAGTTCCACCACTCAGGGCTGACCACCATTAGTACCTAAGTGTATGCTATTTCAGAGCTCAATGATGCATACACTTACCCACGTTTTACTAAAAACAGTATCCAACAGTGAGTACTCTTTCATGCAAGCTTTTTTGTCACTTCACAAAATTTGTGAGTATATTTTCAAGTAATTTAATAGTTTCCTGCAACATCATTTAAAAGCAGAGGACATCGAACCTGCATTTGGCTGAACAATGATCTGCTTAATCAATCCCCTATAACTGGACACATAGGCTATCGCCCTCAAATGGCTAATCACACCATAAAAGCTAAAATGAGCTCTTGCCTTAGAGCCAGCTGGGGAAGATGCAAAAGGAAAGGATACATTTTATCAACATAGTTTCACTAAACCTGAACCACTTTGTAGTTTATCTGGCTTGGAGAACAGCCAGCAGGGTGTAGGGAGCTGAGGAATGCATACTAATGCCTTGGAAATGATATCAAACAAATGATATCAAACACCTTCATGTGCCACCTGCAGTAGACACCAAGTTTTCTCACTGCTCTGCTAAGAAGGACCTGCAAACCCCAGAGGGACTCTGTTTCCTGCTTAATATGTCAACAGCTTGTGCTTGGGTTTGAATTGGCTTCAGCTCTTCCCCCCACTCTGGTTTTAGAATTAATCACTGCTTCCCATAGAATCATTCCTGCAATTGGTTTGTGGGTGGGTTAAAGCAAAAAGTAATAACCCAAGAAGCCACTACATTTAAGATGTTAGTTTTTCTGGCTTATATAATTTACCTAATTATTTGTTCATGCAGCATTTGTATATCAGTTTTGTGATTGTTTTATACGGTATGAAATTTCCTGGCAATTCCCTGAGTGCCGGCTTCTCAGGCTGCCTATGCAGGTTTTAGCCCTGCAGCAATAAAGCAAAAAAAAAAAAAAAAAAAAAAAATGGCTATAGGGCTGCATTCAGATAAGGCAAGCACCAGCCTTCTGAGATGCTGAGCTGAATTGGACATCTCAGTTTGGGGGAACAATATCTCTCCTGTTTTAGTAATTCTATTAAAACTATTCATGGGGGGGAAACAGGTTTTATTAAACATGGAGGGCCAAGATAATTCACCGTTTGCTAGGATTTGATGCACTTGTATCCTAGTGGTATGTATAAACATCATTAGATAGTTGCTTTTAAGATGAGCTGGTATATTGCATTCAATCCGTCATATAAAAATTCAATAAAACAAGTATTTATTGTATCTTTATTCTGTGTCAGGCTCTCTTTGCCAAGTCTCCAGAGACAGAGGGGAGCAAGAAATATTCCTGCCTTCAAGGAGTTCACAGTTTAAGGAGGGAGAAACACACACGATAGGATATGATTCTAGCTGAGATAAGTAGGAATGAGACACTCCAGGAACATCCAGAGGGAATGATTCATTTGGCTGAATGTAGCCTCTTTCTCTAGCCTCATCAAATCTGTATTTGAGAGGACTATCCTGCCAGCAGTAAGGAGGCAGGAAAATCAGACCGGACCCCATTTCTATCATTCAGGAGGGAGCAAGGGAGACTTAATTCTGGGACTAGAAGGAAGTACGAATGAAGTTGACACAGCATGCATTCTTTCTAACTAAACTCATAGTGCTTCCAAGCATATTTGTTTCCACACTTGGGTGCAAGGACACTTATTTGGGGGTAAAATGGGAAAGATAAGCAAAATAAAGGCCAATAAAACTGTAGACACTGGCTATAGAAGAGGGATCAACTCACAAGGAGCTCACCATGCTGGGGAACAATACGAATGCACCCAATCAATCAAAAATATTTCTAGTAAGTTCAGAGAGGAAAACTGACTCACCAGTCTATGGTAGGTTAGCTAGGAAGAAAAAAATGTCCCTATTTGCAACAAAGTCAGATCCCAGGCCAGAAAGAGTTCTTGAATGATGACTTCAAATAAAGTCCTGGCCAAAAGGCACAGTTCCTTGTTTCTTCTTTGGTTGATTCATTCCTTAGCCACTAAGATTATGGGTCCTGGAGCCAGCTCATCTGGGTTCGAGCCATGGCTCCCTCACTAGCTCTGGGCTCGGTATTAGAGTGTTAAAAGTCCTAGCTCATAGGGTTGGGGTAGAAAGTAAATGACTGACTGGTTGTGAAGCTCTTAGGACAGTGCCTGCCTGGCACAAGTGCTAACTGATGTGAGCTCTTTCTGTCTGCAGGAGTGAGCAGTGCTGGGTACTCCCCATGGAGCAGGCACATTTGAAGTCCTGGGCTTAAAGACCAAGAAGCTCATCATCTACCAAGGATGACAAGTGGGAACAAATGATTGTGCCAGTGTAGTTGTGCACCCCACACTTTGGGGAACAGAGAAGAGGATGAGGAGGGAGGGCTGAACGGACACCTGTCATCTACGTGCCACAGCAAAGCCCACTCAGCTTCAGGGGGCCTGCAACTTTCTTAAATTCCCTGTTTCCTTTTCCTGCACAAACTTCCTCTGTCTGCACCTCTTTGTTATGGGAATGGAGCCCCAATTTCTTCTAGATTCTTTGTTTGGAAAGCATAATTGGGTGATTATACTCTGGCTTCCTTGAATGAGGAAATAAACAAGTGGAGGTTTCTGGTGTGTGGGGTTAAGGGTGCACTCCCCCTTGGCCACTGGGGCAGGGAAGGATGTCCTGGGAAGGAAGAGGAGAGTGACTTCCAGGAGGACGGTCAGAGATCACATCAATGTTTTAGTTAAATAAACAGATGCATCTCAGGGCCGTGGTGAAGATGTTGGGGGAGGACAAGACTCAGAGGGAGGTGCAGACTGCCTGGAATTGGGTTCTTGTGCTCCTTGGGGTATGTACAGCAGGGAGGTAGGCAGTTAGTGATTTGGAATAAGGAGCAGATGGTTATGGTTTTATGCTGTGTACTTTGAATCTAGCTACCTAATGCCCCCGTCAGTCAATGACTCAACTGGGAAAGAACACAATACAACAGTGACATTTAGAAAGCTTCACTTTTCTTTTTCTTTTTTTCAGAGTCCATTGCCATATCAAGGAGACCCTGTCACTAAAGAGATCACTGAGGAGAAACCTGGAGATACTTTGAATCTCAGTGGATTTGGGGAAGCTCTTGGTTCTTTCTGATGAAAGCCTCTTTTCTTTTTCTTTTTCTTTTTTTACAAGGTGCCACAATGAACAGTAACATTTTTCTGTTTGTAAAGTGTCTCATAGGCATGTTTCACTTGGTTTTTATACTCACTATATAAGGTAGGTTGTGTGAAAGGGGCTTCATGGTTATTTTTATAGGACACATGCAGATAAGCAAGGTTAAGCTGGTCCAAAGGTGAGGGGCAGAACCGGGGCTCTGGCCTCAACTGGAAGCCGTGGTTCATCCCTCTCTCGACCTCAGCGAGCAGTCAGCAAGGCAGACAACTTACCCCCTTTCCTTCTTCCACAGAAAGAAAACTTGGGTAGATCCTCCTCACAGATGGGATAGGAGAAATTCAAAATGGACGATCCTTTAGTGAAGAGAGCTATGTCAAGAAACAGCTCTTTGATGTCCTCTCCTAAAGGGGAAGAGAAGATCGACTTTACTATTAGCGTGGGTTTTGCTGCATATCAAAGAATTCAACATTTAAAGAAGCATGAACCAAAGGGCCTTTTATTTCCAGAAGCCTGCCCTGTGTGGGAACAGTTTTCTTCCTCCCTTCCTTCCCCCTGCTTCTTTCCTCCCTTCCCCCTTTCTTTTTTTCCCC
>NW_019154132.1:6643051-6692719 GCF_002288905.1 Enhydra lutris kenyoni | reverse complement strand
TTCCTTTCCTTTCCTTTCCTTTCCTTTCCTTTCCTTTCCTTTCCTTTCCTTTCCCTTTCCCTTTCCCTTTCCCTTTCCCTTTCTTTCTTTCTTTCTTTCTTTCTTTCTTTCTTTCTTTCTTTCTTTCTTTCTTTCTCTCTCTCTCTCTCTCTCTCTCTTTCTTTCTTTCTTTCTTTCTTTCTTTCTTTCTTCCTTTCGGTAAAACAGCAGAGAAGCATAATGGCAGCAGCCCTAGGTATGAATGTGGCCCTTCTATGAGCTTGATCTGTTCGGAGCAAGGTAGGCACTCTGCTGTGCTCCCCTGCCCTGATGCCCTACTCCCTCAAGGTGATGGCTGCAGGCCTGGCTTCTACAACTTCCCAGCTGCATAGTATTACGCGTCTCCCCTGAGAGTGGTGGGGTGGCGTCTCCCACCCCCCCCCACAGTTTTTAGGTAGGTATTGTATCATATGACACAGGAGGCTTTAGGGTTCTCTCTTTCTCTCCATTCCTCTTTTTTATGTTCCCCCTACTCCGCTTTTCATTCCTCTTTTTTTTTAATTTTTTATTTTTTCAGCATAACAGTATTCATTATTTTTGCACCACACCCAGTGCTCCATGCAATCCGTGCCCTCTCCAATACCCACCACCTGGATCCCCCAACTTCCCACCCCCCTCCCCTTCAAAACCCTCAGATTGTTTTTCAGAGTCCATAGTCTCTCATGGTTCACCTCCCCTTCCTCTTTTATTACTCAGCTTCTGCTATAGAATCCAGATATTGGGTAAGGTTCTGGAAATACGAAGATGCACAAGAGTTCTGGGTCCCCAGCGATGTTCCCTCCATTTCCCTGGAATGATTCTACATGCTAAGTTCTGGTTTTAATAAAACTGATTTAGAAGGGAGATACTCTAGCAGCTATAGCAATAGAATGACTAACTGTATAGGCATGGCCAAATAAAAAGAAACAATCAGAGAGTGCCTCAGCTCATTGATTGGGGTGGAGGGAGAGATATTACATATCTTTCCCTTTGTCAAAGGTTTAAGAACTTGCATCAGCTATTTGGAAAATGAAATAAATCAAATGACAAGCCATACTGCTGGTGGTAGACTTGTTCATTGCAGAGATAACAAAGCAAAAGCCCTCTCCCACATAGACGTCAAGCCTAAATATTGATGTTATCTCTTTTTGTTGTTGGATATGCTGATTACAGGTGCTGATTTCATCGAAACGAATGCTTCAAGAGTTTTCAATAAAAAAACACAGCATTCATTGAGAGTTCCACTATATATGGATGTTACCCAGACAGAGAAGTAAAAATGAAGATGGAAATAGACCCGATTCCAGTAGTGGCGGCAATGGCTTAGCCAGCCACTTAGCTCCTGTCGTTAATGGAAGTAATTGGGATGCATGGACCAGGAAGAGATTGTGCAACGTTTTATTTCATGTCAGTACTCTTTACTTACTCAGAATCATTCCAAATCTAATGTTGAGATTTGACTTTAAATGTTTAGAACACTGGTCAACAGAAAAGCCAAAATCTTGTAATGGATCTGCCAAGAAGAACACAACAGATTAGGTGTGAGTACATTGTATGCTCTGCAAACTTCCATTACAAATTCACACCAGCGATATCATTTTTTTCTACATGAATCACCAAAATTGATTCAAAAACATATTGTCCCACACTATTTTTTTTTCGCATGAATTCATGATGCCATCAATAATCCTCCCAAGTCTCTCCATAGTGAATGTTGGTCAATGCCATGTTCTGATGGCAGACTCTCAATCTGAAATGAGCATGGGTCTTGGTGGGTGGGTTACACACTTACTTAAGTTTTTTGTCATTGCGTGAATTCTTGTAGTTCCTGAATTTTTGGCCTTAAAATTGCTCATTGATTATTCGAAACGTTTCACTAAGCATTTATTACAGAATTGAAAGAGGAAAATACATGCAGATTTTCAAAGTTAGGACCTGCCTTTATAATTTTGCCCCATCCCATCTTAGTCATTGTCATTTTTTTTCCCCAAACATTCCATTATATGCAAGGTCTTGTGCTAGATATGATAGAGGGAACCTAGACTGCAAAGATAATATCTTTCATACATACCTTCCGGTCATTCAGAAAGCCCCAGAGGCTCATCTAGGCCTCAGAATAAAGTCAGGAAATGTCCTACTGGCCCCTCCTTCCATACTCCACATCATGAACCCATCCTCCATTTTTTGAGGTCAGGTCACCCCGCAAATTCCCACCAAGGCTACCTATTCACATGCTTTCTCTAATGTGTAATGGTCTTACCTTTTTGGCTGTGGTCTAAGTGAGGTCTTGCCCTTTCGCATCTTCTTCTTCTTCTTCTTCTTTTTTAAAGATTTTATTTATTTATTTGACAGACAGAGATCACAAGTAGGCAGAGAGGCTGGCAGAGAGAGAGGAGGAAGCAGGCTTCCTGCCGAGCAGAGAGCCCGATGTGGGGCTCGATCCCAGGACCGTGGGATCATGACCTGAGCCGAAGGCAGAGGCTTTAATCCACTGAGCCACCCAGGCGCCCCCCCCTTTTTTAATGAGGGTTTCCCTGATCATCCCCCAAATATTTTTTGGTTTCTCTGAATTCTTAAAATAGATCTGCGTGAAATATTTTTTTCAAGGCGTATGAACACCTCATCCTATATCACTTAACCTAAACACGAAACTTCTGAAAGGCAGGAGCTGGATTCTTGTTTTGGTTATTTTGGTTTGGTTTCTGGTTCCTGTCCCTTTATGTTTCCCACTGGGTCTGAGAGAGAACGGATCGTAACTGAGTTGTCCTTGTCACTGAGCTGCGCACTTTATAAGCGTTTTTTGTTTAATCCTCCAGACTCCCCAGTGCATAGTGCAGAGCCCCTCAGTCAGACGCATGGAAAGCACCCCTGCATGTAGGTAACGAGTGGATAAAGGAGCCATGTGTCCCTCAGCTCTAAGTCTAGCCTTCCGAGTTCCGCTGTGCAAAGTCGGGGCTCTTTGCATTCACTCTTCTCCTTTGTCATCTGCCAGCAGAGGTACCAGAGGGAGACTGAGGCTGAGCCGGGGAAGCAAGCTGCTCCTTCTTCCACACTTGTTGGTCCTTGAGGGTGTCACCTGGAGATGGCCTGTCACCCTGACAGTGGCCATTGGTTCCAGTGTCCTGCTTTCTTCTGCACCTTCCCAGAATCAGCAGAGGCTCAGCTGCATGAGCTCCTAAGTTTCTGTTATGGCAGTTTCGGCTGCAGACCCTTTCTCCCCATCCCAGCAGTCTGTGCTCCAACTCCACAGGGACCTTCTTTGAAGTCTCCAAGTTCTGATAACTCCAACCTCTGCCCTCTCTTCTCCCAACTCTCAGCGTGGTCGCTGCTTCCTCCCTGTCCAGTTACAATAACTGACATGGTCTGTATTTTCCCCATGAGACCCAGACTCCTATGACAAATGACAATCTTGAGAGATAGCTATGATTGTCTTCCTTTCACAAATGGAAAAATACAGACTCAGAGAGGTTTTTATTAACTTACCCGGGTCCCAGGACTATAAGATGGGTAGAGTCAAGATTCGAACCCAGGCTTAAAGAACAAACAAAAAATGACAGCCCTGGATTGTGTACAGGTATTCACGAAGTGGAGCTTCCAAGCTGTATGTTAATGATTTAATTTGTAAGATGGCCTGGAATATTTTGTGCGTGGGCATATGGCATGTGATAATTCTGTTTTATAACTGGTTTTAATTTCAGCTTAGCTATGAGCTCACATTTGTCAGTGATGGTGTTCCAGACAGTTTTATCATTCACATTGCTGACCTGCTGACCTGGAAGATATGTAATTGTCTGCGGTATCTGCCATGGAAATGATCGCTAGGCTATTCTGCCTTGCAGATCTAATCTATGGTGCTGTTTCGTTTGAGCAAACTGTCTTGGATCTGGCCATTCATTCTCCTGGGGAAAGGCCATTTTCTCTTAGGCTCATTTTCCTTCTTCATCAGCCCCTTTGTGCCGTCCTGGGCTTCTCTTGGCTTGGGAAAAGGGAGCGGGAATTATGGAGACAATTGTCCCTGCTACACAGTTGGCACTCAGTATCAAAAAAGAGAGGCCAAAAGACAGATGTTCAGGAACGTGCATCCTCAGAATTGTGAATGAATTCAAACTGCTGTCTAAGGACAGATATGAGGGGCTACATATGTATCCCTCAGCTGACGGGCAGTTACAGAATTGCACAGCGTGTTTATGGACATTTTAAAAGCATAGATGGAAAGGATAAACTAAGGGTGGGAGAAGGAAGTAAAACATCTCCTTGGTACTGGAAAAATACTGTTGGGAAAATAATCTTAATAGGGAACAAAGTCACAGAGAAAGCAGTAGGTTGTTTCTCTCGGAGGATGCGTATGTATCTAAAAAGATTAAGGCCGTTACTTCAAAAGTGCTTCGGGGCTTGGTAATCTTTCTTAGCAGTTATATTTATTCTATATTTGAGATCGAATTTTATATCTGGGATTGAATATGCAGTTTGCAGCTGTCTTGAGGGAAGTGACATCATTTCCTCCTGTCCCCCAGTCCCAGCCTCACAGACGCATGTCCTTCCCTGTGGTAATATGTATTTTCACTCAGAATCCGTATTGCATTGTATTTTCCTTAGACCTTCACCATTCCTCTACTAGACACTGGAAGGCAGCTCCCAGCCTCAGGGCCTAGCACACTGTCTGAAGATTATGCTGAGTTCCAAGTGATTGTTTGCCGAATGAGTGATAAAGGTTATACATGTAGTAAACTTGTGGAGAACTGGAAGGCAGGTTTCCTCAACCTTGGCACTACTGACATTTTGGATCAGATAATCCTTCTTTGTGGGGTTACAGGATGTTAACAGTATCTTTGGCCTCTACCCTGAGGATACCAGCAGGCTCCCCCACCCCGCCCCCCCCAATCCAGTTGTGACAACCAAAGGTATCTCCAGACACTGTCAAATGTCCCCTGGAGGACAAACACCTCTGGTGGAGAACCACTGCTTTCAAGAATTGCTTTCTCAGTTACCAGACAAGTGCCTCAGACTCATATATCAAAACAAAAGATGGTGGGTTGCATTTTTTAAGTAGTCCTTCTTATGTAATATGAGAACTACTGGGTGGGGGGGAGGGCAGGAGGGGGGTACTCCCTTGGACACTTGCCTCAAGTAATTTTTAATACATATAAATTGGATTATCTGAACTTGGATCTTCTGAAGGAATGAAATTGGAAAGTTAATGAGAGTTGGTGTTCCCGGGCTGTGAGGGCAGAGATAAATGTTTCCTCTAGACACTTCATTGTAGAACAGCAAATGAGCTGAGCAAAGAGGCCAAAAGCTTCGTCATGCAATATACAATCTTTTCATTTTAAGTATTTTTTCCTTCGCCTCTGTGCGATGCCTCCCCCCCGCCCCCCGCCATGTGTTCTGTTGACATCTATGGCTTCTGACGAACGGAGGATAGTGGTTGCAGTGAGTGAGCCCAGCATGCTCCCAAACTGTCCCCACTGTCCCTTGCCTCTGGGGTGCATGTGTGTGGAAGACAGGCTCCTCTGAACAGCTGAGAGGAAATCGGAAGAGCAGCCAGCTGTGTCTGCCTTGCATATTAAGGGCAGTGACAGTCCAAGGCATCTGGGGGCTATTTTCGTGCTCATTCATAGGGTAGAAGAGATTTAGATAAAGAGGTGGGCTAAGTGTGGGCAGGGTCTTAACAAATCTCAGCTCCAGAACCATTTTTGTGCCTTATTCTCTGCTGGTGGGCTGTGCTCTCTTGGTCTGGACGGAGCTGGCCAGTTGTCCAGGAGAGGACAAACTTGCCTTGACAGTTTCTAGCCGCTTCTGGGCCTCAGCTGGAACCAGCAAATAGAACACCAAACCCAAGGGCACAGGCTCTGGATATTCAATTACTCACTGGAGGGTGGTGGGCACATAAGGCTGATGGGTCTGGGAGGGGGCGGAGGCGGAGGCGGAGGGCAGTGCCCTCTGCCGGGTTCCCTGCTGGTGTGTTCTCGGGCTTGGGGTGCTGAGACCTGGGGTCTGTGGGCATCACCTGGCAGGCACCCTGCAGCCTGTTTGCTGGGTGGTTGGAGGGTTACAGGAAGGCCAACTCTCATGCTACTATTTTTCATATCTCATGGGTCTGCTTAAGAGCTTTTTTTTAAACCTTATATTTTGAATAATTATATTCTCATGGAAAATTCAGAAAAGTACAGAGAGATTTCACCTACCCTTCACTCTGCTTTCCCCCACTGTAACATCTTACATATAATATAGTACAATGTCAAAACCAAGACACTGATGTTGGTCCGATGACCTGAGCATATTCCAATTGTACCAGGTTTTATATACATTTGTGTGTGTGTGTGTGTGTGTGTGTGTGTGTGTGCACATGCGCGCGTGTGTGCACATGTGTATAGGCAGGCAGGGGCATGGGCATGCCTTTACAATTTGATTGCTTACGCTTTACAAACTGTTGTCACCCTGAAGCAGAGCTGATGCTCCTTACGCCCCACCTCCACTGGCCCTCCACATCTCTGCCAAGTCCATCCCTGGGCTTTTCCATGTTCTTCCTGCTGCAGGAAGGCAATGGCTCTCTCTCTTTCTCTCTCTCTCTCTCCCTCTCTCTCCCTTGTATGACTGTGGGTGGGTGTGGGCTGACAAGTCTGGAACCTGCAGGGCAGACCAGCATGCTAGAAACTCAGACTGTATTTCTAACAGTCTTGCAACTGAGTTGCTTCTTCTGGAAACTCTAGTATTTTCTCTGAAGGCCTTTAGCTGATTGGAGGAGTTCCATGCACATTATGAAGGATCACCAGCTTTAATCAAAGTTTATGGATTGCGAATGTTAATCACATCCATGTAATGCTTTCACAGAAACATCTTGACCAAACAGATGGGCACCAGAGCCTAGCCAAGTTGATGCATAGAATTCATCACCACAGGGTGCATTTTGTGCTGTATTGCTGGAACCCCCAGTAGCCCTACCTACTGGGTGTTCACAAGCCTACTTTCTCTTTTTTTTTTTTTTTAAGATTTTATTTATTTATTTGTCAGAGAGAGACAGAGAGAGAGACAGAGAGAGAGAGAGAGAGAGCAAGCACAGGCAGACAGAATGGCAGGCAGAGGCAGAGGGAGAAGCAGGCTCCCTGATGAGCAAGGAGCCCGATGTGGAACTTGATCCCAGGACGCTGGGATCATGACCTGAGCCGAAGGCAGCTGCTTAACCAACTGAGCCACCCAGGCGTTCCCCTACTTGCTCTTATATGGTCCACAGTTAACTTGGGAATCAAATGTCTCTGAGTGCTTCCAAATGTTTCTGGGATGGATATACTGAGGCCCCCACCAATGGCAGGCACTATGCTGAGTGCTTGGGCTATGGAGATTTGAAGAAGCCATCTGAATTTTCAGGAGTATACAAACAGAGATGTTCTGGCCCATGGAATCACAAAGAGTGAGCCAGTAACTGCTTGGGTGTCATTGATGATTGTAGAGGGAGAAGGTGATATGATCTAATCTGTACTTTCCTTACGTGCAATAATTTCTCTCCCCTTTATCCAAACCCTGACCTCTTTGGGAACTGTTATCACATTCCATCAGCTCTTTCTCTTTATTCCTATGAATTTATGATCTATACTGATGATTTAGCAGGTAACATGGGCAACATTGTGTAGTTACTCAAAGCTTTATATGATAATGCCTTGCATCCTCAAACAGTGTCAGATCCCTGGGGCCAGGACCTTGCTATTATATGTTATTATATCATATTCTATTCTCTTATGGTTTGATTACAACTCCCTTCTCATCATATCTAACATGCACTTCCAATGGCAGGTGCTAACTCAGTGTTTTCTGGATAAGTGGCTCTGGCTTTCTGAAAACATGTTTACCTCTATCTGCAGTGTAAAAATCAATTTGGCCAATTTCCTGTAAATGTCTTCAGAGAGGTTTAGACCTCTCATAGGAAAACTTTGATTGCCTTCTCCTTTGGTCTTCTGCACCTTCACAGTCCAGCTCAACCACCCCATCCCAGGATTCCAACTGGGGTTCACTCCCCTGTCCTTCCCCCGGTCTCCCATGGCACCCGTGTATAGCTCCATCATTGTGACTGTGGCAATGATCACTAGTCTGTTTCCTTAGGTTACACCCTCGCATAAGCTGTGAGTGGTTAGGAACTATGCTGTGTTTATTCATCATCCGATAACCAGCATCTAGTCTAGGGGGCACGCTCCAGTATGTCAGATGGTTGGATACGTAGATGGAAAGGAGAGAAAGTCAGATAGCTTGACCCAGAAGGTTAGATGAGCTTTCACTTCCAGCTTTGGGGGGAGCCGGCAGTTATTGGAGAAGTCTGAGTTGTGAGGCCAGTGGTATCACTCTCTCTCCCCTCCAACACCAGGAAGGCTCTCTTGGAAGGTGCTAGTGCATTGATGTTGTCATCACCATCATGGAAATTTTGCTGTGGCACTTAGGATGGAGTTTCTGAGTGTGGTTGAAAATCTAGGGCTAGGTCAAATAGCAGATACTCCTCAGTCATTTTTCAGAATTCTTTTCCCAAAATAACAAACAGAACTTCCTTTTCCCTTAAATTGGATGATTACCAATTCTGCAAGTTTCTATTTCATTTACTACACACACCCACTTTTACCCAGATCTGGAAGTCCCTTTTCTTGCATGGCCATATTTTGATTGGGGTATCTAATTTGCTTGTGTGATTCCCAGGACAGCTTTCAAGGGTCACTGGATCCCTAAAAAGAGGACGGTATGTCAGGGTCCATGTGTAAGTGAGATGTCTTTGCTGGAAATTCATTACCATGGCAACATGAAATTAACTTTCCTCTTTCTGTCCTTGATGGCACTGTGGTGCCTTCCTTCTGCCCCTTCCCTCAGACTCCTTCCCTGCCTTTGAAGATAAAGCGTTGACTTGCAACGTGGTGAATGTATTCTAGCTATGTTGCTCTGTTATTTCCTGATCTCCTCTAGTCTCTGCCTTTCAAATCCTGTTACTATAGGACTGCGCAGGGGAGGCCTCCTGATGGGACAGGATTTCAAATAACAGCAGCTCCACCCTGATTCCGCTGTCTTTGGTGGCATTTCCTTGGGAACTGACCCACACGCCAAAGTCAGATCTATCTATGACTTTGTTCTCGTTTTATCTTGGGCATGCAGATGGCGGATTCAAACTGCTTCAACATGGTTCTTGATATCAAACATAACAAAAATGGAAGGAACACCGTCACCTTGGAATGCCACCTGTTTGTAATATATGAGGCCAAGAACTACAACACTCTGCAGCTGTCTGGTAACATTGATGAATGCGTTCTTGGGTCGCTTCTAACTGGGAAACACATGGACTCCATGGGAATTCGTTATTGACAAAAAAAAAAAAAGGGGGGGGGGTGGGAACGTGGGCTGCCCCCTTGACGTCTGAATCACAGTCCCCTGGAACGACCTGAGGTTGGCTTCCATCAGATTAGGAGGCCACGGTTTTTGAGCCATAACAGAAATGTTAAAGACCATAAAGAGAGAAGTGGTAATGAAGCTGAGCTTCGATCCAAAAGACCTGGACAAATGTCTCACCAAAAATAATGACCCATTTGAGGCTGTTCTGCTTGACCTTTTGCATCTTAGGAGTAGATCAACAATGAATTCTAAATGCGCAGACTCATCCTGTGTTATCCAGGATGCCCCACAGTGCAGAATCTTACAATGAAGATGAGAGGAACTTGAACTTGTCTCCTAGCTGGCAGAGAGTGCATCTTAGTGGCTCGAGAACAGGAATTCCTACTCAGCTTCTCATTCATTTTACTGCATACCTGACATGGCCAGAGGAGCTCCTGACCTTGGAGGCATAAAGCAAATCAGAAAATGCTTCTGCTCTCATCTGGATGATAAAACTTCCAGCATCTAATTATAATACTACAAGATCAAAGATACTGAATATAAGATACATGTATGCTCTATATCTCTTATTTTAAGGTCAGAGGATAGTCAACATTTTGCAGTCTTTTGTGTGCAAGGCACATCTCCCATGGACACACTCCAAACTATCTTACCCAGTCCCTCTTCATTTAAAACTCAGTCTTCCCGATAGTGTTGCCATTCATTCTTTCAGGAGTATTTATTAACTGTTTAATATCTGCCAGACACTGCTAGCTGCTGTGGTACCGGGGTGGGGCAGAAGCCTTTAGACCAGGCCAGTTTACCCAGGGCCCTACTGCTGATTGACTAGTGTCCAAATTAGCAGGGTTTCCTGAAAGTCTGGAAGCATCCAAGGAACTTGCCTGTTCTGTTTGGTATGGATAATTATTTAACTTTCTGTTACTAATCTGGAGCCAACCCACATGGAATAGAAAACTGGAGAAAAGTTAGACCGTTCAGTTTCTTTTGTTTTTAATGGAAAATAAGACCTCCAAACATGCATCTCAACTATACTTCAAGGGTGGAGATATGCACTTCACCAGCATATAAACCTCTTCCCTGGGCAGGATTCTCTGGAAGACTTCACGCTTCTTGGCTTAGGAATGTCAGGAACCATGGCAGTGTTTGCTGACACGGAGGCACAATCAGGATACACCCATCATATTTCATTTATGCATTTCCTGCAAATCTGTCTGTTTTCTGACGGGGGACAAGAACCGGGCCATGATGCACAGGTGGTTTACTGAGTGCGTGGCTATGAAGATGAACTCTGGGACTGTTGTTTAAATGCTGGGCATGCTGAAAAGCATTTCTCTCCTGCTTCTGGAAGCCGTGAACTAGGTTCAGTTTAAAAGGAAAAGCTAAGGAGTATGTCCTTGGCGGCTGGTGTTATGGAATATGAAGCGTGAGTGAGTAGGGGTCGGTAAACGGGCTGAGGGGTAGTATCTGACACCAGCCCTGTCTTCGCTCATTTATAGAACTGGATTCGAAGCCAAAGAACCAGACGGTTCTAAGATATATATGAATCATTGACTCTGTCCCCTGTCTTGTGGGTGACCAGGACATCAGGTATTAATATCCCCATTTTGTGATTGAAGAGGCTGAGATCTAGGGCAGCGAAATGACTGATTCCAGCCTCTAGACTCAGCCTGCTGTGGCTCTGCCCTCAGACCGCTGTATACAAGAGACAAATAGCAAGGGAGGTCAACCGACTAAGAGAAGGAAACAGAGCTTTGGACAGAGGCAAAATGAGTTCAAATGCATGCATCAAGACCCTATTCCTCTTATGTCTCAGGGTGATCACAAGGAGGGACAAGGCAAGCCGGCCCAGCTCCCCAGTTTTGCTAGGCTTGCTGGCTAGGCTCGCCTGCGAGGACCATTTGCTAGGATTGCGTAGATCACTCACTCTGCAAAGCCGTTTCTCAACATAAAGGGCACTGATAAAGCACAAATGAAAAAGCAGGGGTGTTAGAAGGTTTTTGCAGGAATCAAGAAAGATAATTCATGAAGCATCTGCATTGTAGATATTAAATCACTGGGCAAAGAAAGGATGGATTCTGTGGGAAGGGCAGCGTAGACTCTACTTCTTGTGGCCATACAAAATGAAACCAACTTCTTTTAAAATTTTTCTTTCTCACGGTAAGAGCACTCTAGGATTAAAATAATTTAGTAAAGTTCAATAGATTATTTCTGAAATGAAACCTGGATGTCAGCTAGGGGCTCTCAGCCCTTGCGATATAAATAGAACCATGTTGAACATAACCAGTGTGTGGGGATGGTTCTTCAACACGGATTCTCAAACTTTGCTACATACTGGAGTCCCCTGGGGAGTTCAGTCAAGATACAGATGCCTGGGACCCATCCTAGACATTCTGGATACTACCTGGGCATCGCGATTCTTAAATACTTCTATTGTCTAGCCTCGTTTAGAAAACCACTGCCATAAGCCACACCAAGTAGTGTACTCATTCCCTGAGCTTAGGATCACCTTGGGTGGGTTTCTAGATCTACCATGGATCATTCCAGGCTAAAAGTTTAATCCCTTCGTGAATTTCCCAAGAAATGTCCTCACAAACCTTCTCACAAATTTTATAGATTTTATTGAGATTGCTGGGGGCGGGGGGAGGGGAAGGGTTCACTCTATTCCTGGCTCCTTCCCCCCTCTCTAGCTTCTTTCTCTGGAGAAACAATAAAATATTTCCCATTGTCTCAGTGCTGAGGACTTGGACTCACAACAGGCACCCCAGGGCCTTAGCAGCTACCCCACTGACTTGTAAAGGAATCTTGCAAGAAAGGCAGAGGTCCTGCTTAGTTAGAATTCTTGGAACAGCCCCTAAGAGATTTTTTTATATTTTATTTCAGGAACATTGACTCAATGCCAAACACTTACCCAGGCATGAAAAGGTTTGAGATAGGGGCTCAGGGACCAAGAGGATAGAGCTAAAAAGGTAGATACTGAGGGCTGTTGGGACAAGAGAGAGCATAAGGTGGAGGGTACGTGAGGGGAAGTGGGAGGTGTGGGCTGGGAGCAGCCTGGCCATGAGGACAGGTGGGAAGCCTGCACAGGCTCACTCAGACCTCTGCGCTGAGACAGGAGCAGTCCCTTGGGGTAGGGATCCAAGTGATCCCTGAAGTTAAAAACCAAAAACCAGGGGCACCTGGGTGGCTCAGTGGGTTAAAGCCTCTGCCTTCAGCTCAGGTCATGGTCTCAGGGTCCTGGGATCGAGCCCCGCATCGGGCTCTCTGCTCGGCGGGGAGCCTGCTTCCTCCTCTCTCTGCCTCTCTGACCACTTGTGATCTCTCTCTCTCTCTCTCTCTGTCAAATAAATAAATAGATGTCTTTTTAAAAAAAAAACAAAAACAAAAACCAGCTTGTGATTGTATATTAAAGACAATCTGGTCTTAATTAAAGAGGGGATTAAGAGATCAGCTGTGTCTTTTGTGGCCTAATTGGATTTACTTTCCTCTGCCCTCTGTGTCCATAAAGGTGACCAAGGTGCACGGTTAGTCTCAGGAGCATCGTTGGGTGTCATTCTTGGCAAAGTGTGTCATATTGTGTATGTTTGATGTCTTCCATAAACCTCCATGACCTTTGGGGATGGAATGTCAACTTGCCCACCTACTTTGTACTGAGCATTTTTTTTTCCTTCTTTGGCGGCTGCCTGTGTTCAGGGACATAGGCATAAATACAGGCTACACAGAAAGAACAATTTCTTCATTTTCAGAAGAGAGGTAGGGTTTAAGCTATAAACTCTACAGACATGATCACTGTAAGAATTTGAGAATGAAAAAAAAACAAAAACAAACCAAAACAACAACATACAATCCCTTTCCTATTTCGGAATTCTCCACTCTGATAACCTCTTGTTTTTCTGGTTATGCTATGTAATACTTACTGGATAATTGTGGGTTGGGCAACTACGGAAATGTTGACACACAACCAGACAGTGGGAAGTGAGGGATTAAAGTGATTTTGGAAACGGTTCACCTGCTCATTTACCTCCTCCAGTGTTTAGCTAACACATTTCCCTTTTAATAAGTCTCAATCTCAATTTGTCTTCTCCTAATACAAGGGGACATAAAGATCGTGTTTTCCCCATCTTCTCAGTACTCGGACTGGGGCATATATGTTCCTCTAGTGCGGCTGTGTTTGGGACATAAATTTGAAGCCAGAGCAGCTAGTGGAACCTGCTAACAATCGGACTTTTCCATTTTTGGTGGATGCCCAGAAAATGGGGTAAAGATGTTACTTCAACAGGGGAGACAAGAAACCAAATACCGTTTGTTTATTGATCCAATCACAAACATGTTTGGAGCTCCCGCCACGGACTGAGCACTGTATAAGGTGTGAGGATATAAAGGCAGGTTTGTTTTAGGCATAACCCCTGACATTTTGGAACACAGAGCATAGAAGGACAAAGGAAAGATAAAAGACCGTCTCCACACTGCGTAGCTACAAGGCATGGTGAGGAACAAAGGAGGTGTGCGTAATCCAGCATGGGTGGTCAAGGATAACCAGCCGCAGTCTACAGGGGAGGGTCATTGGGGGTCACACTTGTAGCTCTGACCATAGGCAGGGGCTGTTTGAAACACTATATGTGTATTAGCTCAAATCCTTGCAAAAGTCTTAAGAGGCTTATTATCTCTATGTTTGAATCTCGAGAACTGAGGCAAGGAGGGTTTAAGGAAAATGTCTAGGGTCATCTGAACCTCTGGAAGGGGCTGGAGAACGAACCCAAACAGACTGTCTACGGGAACTGTTTTCCAGGAAACTTGGGGCAGAAACAGCATACACAGAAACTCTGAAGAAACTCTGAAGTCCCAGAGAGCATGTAATTGCTGGGAACGTCACATTTGCCAACAAAGCCCTTTGTGTTATCACAAGTCCGTTCTGCATTTGTAACGTCCACCTTGAATATTATAAATGCAGCCAGTTCAGGGGCACCTGGGTGGCTCTGTCCATTAAACGTCTGACTCTTGGTTTAGGCTCAGGTCATGATCCCCGGGTTGTGGGATTGAGCTCCATGTCGGGTTTTCCTCACTCTGTGGGGAGTCTGCTTGTCCCATTCCCTCTGCTTTTCCCCCCACTCCCCCACTCTCTGTCTCTCTCTTAAATAAATAAATAAATTCCTTAAAATAGCGCAGCCAGTTCAAGTTCTTCAAAGACTTGAGGTCACAAGTGGGTGGTGTTTGTTTGAACATACACAGACCCTAAAGATCCCAGAGTCACCTCTGGAAGGATCCTGGAAAGTCCCGAAGACTTAATTTTCTTTCTTCTGTTGTTTAGAATGGTACCGGAAAGATCGACTTCTGCCTTCTTCCTGTCTATTTCCCAAGAAGCAGCCAATCTTGATGGAGCACAGGTTTCTGTGGCTGTTGGGGTTAAGAAGAACCTCTGTAGGGGTGCCTGGGTGGCTCAGTGGGTTAAGCCTCTGCCTTCGGCTCAGGTCATGATCTCAGGGTCCTGAAATCGAGCCCTGCATCAGGCTCTCTGCTCAGTGGGGAGCCTGCTTCTCCTGCTCTCTCTCTGCCTGCTTCTCTGCCTACTTGTGATCTCTGTCTGTCAAATAAATAAATAAAATCTTAAAAAAAAAAAAGAAGAAGAAGAGCCTCTGCCATCAGTCCCTGGCCTGTGTCTTGCTGGTGAGCTCTGAGTTCTCATACTTTGTCTGGCTCCGCTGAACATCTGACTGTCATGGGTAATTGCAGGACTGTATCGCTGATGTGCGGGTGCACACAACACCACCTTACCCTTTGCAGCCCTTAAATACCCCTCCCCGCCCCACACACATGCACATACTCTATAAAAACAAAAACTCCAGGCCTGTCTCACTTTGGCCTTCTAGGCAAACCATCTGAGGGGACTCTTTCTAGAAGTATTAGGAGTAGCTACTTCTACTCAGAATTTAAGTCAAGGTGACAGCTAGCCATCACCCCACCTCACCGAGTTCCCTTTCCTCACCTGTAGAAGGAGCCACTTGGCACCACTTCCTTCTGGTGCCTGTCTCTCAGATGCCCTGGAGGCAGGGGCCATGGAGCCCACACTGTGGGGCTCAGCGCCTACACCGTCAACAGAACCCCCGAAAGTGAGATGCGGGGCCTTGGGCTCAAAAAGGCCAGGACTTTTTTTTTTTTAACTTTTTATTTTGCAATAATAATAGCTTTACAAGAAGTTGCAGGAAAAAAAAGAGTACAGAGAGGTCCTGTGTATCCTTGACCTGCTGCCGCTCGTGGTGACTTCTTACACAACTGGATCTCAGAACCAAGGCCTCAGCCTGGGTACCATCTACAGACCACTTGCAGATTTAACCAGTTTTTACACGCCTGCGTATGTGTGTGTCTGTGCACACACGTGCATGTGTGGTTCTATGTAATTGTATCACCTGTAAACACCACCACAACCAAGAAACTGACACAAAGGATCTTTCTAGCGCTCCCTTTGATAATTATCCCCTTCCTTACCCCTAGCAACCACTGATCTGTTCTCCATCAATATAATTTGTCATCTTGAGAATGTTCTATAAATGGATCTACCTTTTGAGATAGGATTCTTTTTTTTTTTTTCCCCATTTGGTGTAACGTCCTTGAGATCATTCAGGTGGTGGTGTGTATCAATAGCTCATTCGTGTTGGTTGCTGAGCGGTATTCTGCCGTATGGACGGATCATGGTTTGTTTAACTATTCACCTGCTGAAGGACATTTGGCCCGTTTAAGGCGATCACAAATGAAGCCCTTGTGATCTTTCACATACAGGTTTTATGAACTATGTCATTTTCATTTCTCTGGGATAAATACCCAGCCCCGGGATGGCTGTGTAATACGGTAAATGTATGTTTAGTTTTCTAAGAAACAGCCCCCCCTCCGTTTTCCAGAGTGGCTATACATTTTACATTCTCTCCAGCCATGTAGCAGGTCCTCTTAAAGAAAAATTCTTGCTGGAGAAGCGTGTTCCCTGGCGAAAAATCAGAGGAGGAGCTCATCGTGCTGGGCAGGGGACAGTAACTTCTGCACCTGCTCAGCCTTGGGGGTTGGGACGAGACTCCCTCTGTGACATGAGAAGAATGTTCCCAGGAACGATTCAAACACTAGGAGCTGTGATGTGCACAGGCAGCCATGGCTGATTATTGTTAATGCTCATATGGTGTGGGTAGGCTTGGATGACTGTGGCAGGAGCTCCTTCCTTAGCCACCAGACTTCCTTCCCAATGCTGCCCGCAGGGCCCGGGAGGCAATTTTGGCCACACTCCATCATATGGAGGCCTGCAGAACAAGTGTTAATTCTTGAGATTTGTTTCCCTAATGCTTTCTGGTATGAGATCAACTTGTTGTATTTTTCATCCCCCTCGGGTACTGCTCTCCCCACGCATGGTAATGAATTGTCCATGCTGCTTCCAATCCCCCATCAGACTCACAAGAGGAAAAAAAATCAATTTACACTTTTCCTAGGAAGCAAGCCTTTTGACAGAGCTGACGTGTTGTCTCAGTCTGTCGGGCGGCTATGACAAAATACCACAGATCGGGGCTTCAACAAAAGACATTGATTTCTCGCAGTTCTGGAGGTTGGATGTTCAAGGTGCTGGCTGATGTGGTTTGTGGTAAGGGCCCTCTTCCTGGGGTAGAGATGGCCACCTTCTCAAAGTGTGTTTGTGTAGCAGAGAGAGAGTGAGCTTGCTCTGGTCTCTTCCTCTTCTAAAGACCCTAGTCTCTGCTTTCGGCTCAGGTCATGATCCCCGGGTCCTGGGATCAAGCCCCGCATCGGGCTCTCTGCTCAGCGGGGAGCCTGCTTCCTCCTCTCTCTCTGCCTGCCTCTCTGCCTACTTGTGATCTCTGTCAAATAAATAAATATAATCTTAAAAAAAAAGACCCTAGTTCTAGCATGGGTCTCACATGACCTCATCCAATGCTAATCACCCCCTAACACCATTGTGGTTTAGGGCTTCCACACACGAATTTTGAGGGGATACAAACATTCAGTCTATAATATGTGTAAAGACCCTCCTCATCACTGTTAGCAAGTTGGCCAAGGGGCCATTCAGGGACCCTGTCTCCAGATGTGACCACCCTCATGGAGAATGAAGAGCAGGGCGCCCTCACAGAGAGGCCTTTGAAGGAAGAGGTAGTGTTCAAGGAGGATCACCAATTCCTTTTTTTTTTTTTAAAGATTTTATTTATTTATTTGACAGACAGAGATCACAAGTAGGCAGAGAGGCAGGCAGAGAGAGAGGAGGAAGCAGGCTCCCTGTCGAGCAGAGAGCCCGATGCGGGGCTCGATCCCAGGACCCTGGGATCATGACCTGAGCCAAAGGCAGAGGCTTTAACCCACTGAGCCACCCAGGTGCCCCCCGACTCCTTTTTTATTAGAGAATAAGAGGCACAGAATCTCCAGGGCATGAAATCAACACTTCCTAAAGGTACCATGGAGATATCCTGAAATGGTGAGGTGGGTACCAGAGTTTCTACCATAGGGTCTTGTACTGAAATCAGGGAAGCAGAATTCCACATTCTCCAAACCAGTTCACCGTGTCTTCCTGTATCCCCCACACTGTGAGACGGAGACAGAATAGGTCTTCTGGATGTCCCAGCTCTGCAATAGAGCTCTCCCTGATGGGAAGGAGGGAGATGTTTCTATGGGAAACTTCTCATTAGCACTCTGTCACTTGTGTGACATAGACTACCCTGGAAATAAGACCCCATAGCATGAATAACATAGGACTACAAGCACTTAGAGGTCGATGCCAGAGGAGAAAAGGACCAGCTACCTTTGGCTTGGCAGCCCATCTACCAGCAAAATAAACTCCTAAGCAAAGAAAGGGCTCATTTCTCTGCTTCCCAAATCAACACAATCCTACTACTTCCCTGCTGATTAGAAGATTAAAATACTTGTGCTAAAAATAACAACAACAAGAAAAATCATACTGGAAGATAACAAACTGACAGGAAAAATAAGACAGGAAACCTGATTTCAGATTGATAAATGAGAATAGTGCACCTGCCCAATGCCCACAGCCTTCCTGCTTCCCTCTCCCCCGCCCCCACACTCAAGTTAAATGAAGCACATGTTGATCCAGCAAAGTTTTACATAGACCCCTGACTCAGCTCTTCACCTTTGTCTTTGACACCATGGCTGTAACCATGTGGATATTGTTCAGCCTTTTCTTGCCATCTGTTCATGTGTTTTCAGAACATGACATTTAAAAAACTGTTGTTGTGTGGAAACATGACTAGACAAGGCTGGTGAACCTATAGCAAGTCCAAATACCTTTGTCTGGGCTTAAACCTGGGAGAAGTGGAAAGAAAAGTCCTGGGCTGGGAAACCTTTTCTGTACAAAGAGATAGAAATAATAAGTGCTGTCAACGGTGTGTAATCGTAAAAAATTGGAAGCAACCAAAATATTAATCAAACGGCGAATGGATGCAATTGTAGTCAATACGACTAATTATGTACGCGGCAGCTATGAAAATGAATTCACCAAAGCTACCCGTGCTAGCTATCGCCAGGAATAATGTCAGATATTGGTCCCCAAAGAAATTGTTCGGGCAACTCTCTTATTAATTCCAATAATTTTAAATTAGGTTTTTTCTGCATGGCCAGTCTTATTGCATGCGTATAATAACATTTTTGTTCCCCCCTTTTAAGTCCTTAAATATTTTATTTTTCTTGTCTTACTGTGCTCACTGGGGCCTTCAGTGCAGGATTGGATAGAAGTGGGGATGGTGGGCATGCTTATCTCCTTCTTGCTTTTAAAGGAAATAGTTCCAGTGTTTTGCCATTAAATCTGACGTTCACTGTGGGTCTATATTTTAGGTATGTTTTAGGTCTCTCTCTCTATTTTTTATTAATCATTTTTTTAAATTTATTTTTCAGCATAACAGTATTCCTTGTTTTTGTACCACACCCAGTGCTCCATGCAGTCTGTGCCCTCTCTAATACCCACCACCTGGTTCCCCCAACCTCCCACCCCCCCACCTCTTCAAACCCTTCATATTGTTTTTCAGAGTCTATATTTTTATGTAGGCTCCCCGCACCCACCATGGAGCCCAACATGAAGATTGAACTCACAACCCTGAGATCAAGACCTGAGCTGAGATCAAGAGCCAGACTCTTAACTGACTGAGCCACCCAGGTGCCCCCGAAGAGCTGATTTTAAAAGTTCAATCTAGTATTCTTTAAAAAAAAAAAAAAAAATCGGTTTACCTTAGTCAATTCATATACATGAGAATCTCTAATACATTTGTAATTATTTCTCATTTATTGTTGGGTTTTCTTTCCTTAATGCCCTGATCTTTATATGCTCCTTTGTCCCCTTCTTTCTAACATTTTGATTCAAGTGTTTGTTTTTCTTTTTCCTTTTTACTAATTTGAAAGTAATATACAACATTGCTAGTTTTTTTTAAGTAGTTACCCTTGAATTTCTAACCTGAAAATTTTACTTAATAAAGCTAAAAATGAAACATTAATTTTTTTGTGCTTTTTCTCCTGGTATTTATTTATTTATTTATTATTGTGGTAAAAAACACATAGCATTAGATTTATCATGTTAATCATTTTTAGGCATACAGTTTGGTAATGTTAAGTATAGTCACACTGTTGTATAACCATATGACAATAGAAGTTTTTTGTTTTGCTGAAGTAAACATGATTTTAGCCCTCTCCCTGAAAAATACAAGGACGAAGGTCATCAGAATGCTTTATGTCCCCTCACCAGCTCCTTCCTTCAGGTGCTATTATTATCCTGTAGTTTGTGCTGAATTATTGCTTTATGGTAGGCAGCCTCCAGTACGGCTCCCAGTGGTCCCTGCTCCTAATTCACACCCTTATGTAAAACTTGCCCCTGAGACCTAGTGACTTGCTTCTAAGCAGTAGAGCATGGCAAAGGTGGTGGGACGTTGCTTCTGAAATTAGGCTACAAACAAACAAACAAACAAACAAAAGCCTTTCTTGCCCTCTCATGCTTTCTTGCTTAGAGCCTTTGCTCTGTGGGAACATGGCGCCATGTTGTGAGTGGCCCTGTAGAGAGGCTGTCATGGCAAAGAACCAATGGCTTCTGGCCAACAGCCATGAAGGACCTGAATCCTGCTAACAGCCATGTGAGTGAGCTTGGAGTGACCTTCTGGGGCCTGACTCTAGCCACATAGTTATAGGAGTTTGGGAGCAGATCTTATCCCAGTCAAGCTTCAAGATGGCTGCAGCCTAGACCAACCCCTTGACCAGGCTCTCAAGAGATCCCATGTCAGGGACACCCTACTACTCCTGCAGGGAACACCTGTGAGATGGTAATATCTGTGGTTTGAAGCTGCTAGGTTTTACAGTAATTGGTTATGCCACAGTGGAAAGCAAATACATTCCCTTTTCAAATTAGACATTATTATCATCCTTACATTCATTGCTTATTTGAGTTTTCTAATTCTTTGCTTGCCATTCCATCTTGCATGTCCAAACCAGCTTCTGAGAGATCATTTTATTTCTTTCTGAAGTATCTCTTGGAAAGTGTCTTTACTGGGAATCTTTTGTAGGCAAACTCCAGATTATGTTTGTTCAAAAAAATTCTGTAATTTAATTTCTAGGCTTGGGGTTTCCTGGATCATGAAGAAAATACACATTTGGGCCCCAAACCTATGGGCTTTCTGGTCTGCAGCTGCTAATTCTCGGGGAAAACTTATTTCTCCAGAGGCCAGGAAAGTTAGATAAGTTTCCTTGTCTTCTAGTTTTGCTGACTTATTATTTTTTTTTATTATTCATTTT
Organism: Enhydra lutris kenyoni; assembly: GCF_002288905.1. Classification (NCBI taxonomy): domain Eukaryota; kingdom Metazoa; phylum Chordata; class Mammalia; order Carnivora; family Mustelidae; genus Enhydra; species Enhydra lutris. The sequence goes on along the minus strand of NW_019154132.1, from coordinate 6,671,584 downwards.
TTAAAATTGTGGCTATAATGTTTTGAAGGACCAAACTTCCTGAAGGAGTCAATTTCCCATCTTGCATAGCACAAGACTATGCTGCCAGACTCCCACACCATCACTGAAGCCTGTGTTCTGGTGCTTGGAGACAGGCAAATTTTCTGAGAGTGGACAAGACTTCAGTGCTGGTTTTCCTCTACATCTGGGCTTTCTCTTTGTTTTGGTTCCTGGAGACTTCCTACATTTTCTTACAAGATGAGCTATGCATCCAAAAATCAGGACACTTGATACCTGCTAGCAAGCCTGTGCTTTGTTCAACCACTGATTCAAATAAACCAAGAGCCACTGGTGGTTTTTCTTCAGTTTTTTTTTTTTTTTTTTTTTTTAAACAAACACACTCACTTAAGTACTGCTCTTTAATTTGGTTAAAACCAAAGCCAAGTGTGAGGCAGAAAAGCTATTGTCCACCCTGGAAAAATTATCTTCCTGCCTACACTCCACTCTACTTGAATCCCAAACAGCTCAGTGTAGGTCAGGCTAGAAATTAGAGTCTCTGGGGGGAATCGAAGCTCCTAGTACTTCCCTTTTGGAATAGCCCAGGATTCAGACCCAAGACAGCTGACTCCAATTGAGTGAGGGCTGAAGGTTTTGGGCATTTAGGCATTTGTTTGATGGCTGAAGTTGGCTGCATTTAGCAAGCTTTTCTACATATGGAAAAAAGACCAGAGGAAGTAGGAAGCTGGCATTAACCTTTAGGGCTTTAGGGGCCCAAGTCACCTATCATATGCTCATTAAGTGTCTCCTGCCCTGGTGATTTGTTTACTATTGTTAGATTACTTATGAGGTTCACACCACAGAACAAGGCAACTCTATTCTAAACATGTTCTTGCTTTCACTGCTTTATAAAACCATGGCATTTCTATGTAAGATCTGCAATCAGACTACATTTATGGAGCCAGTGGTCCTCTCAGTATTATAAGTGAGTCTCCATAGGTCTTCTGTATATACAGTGGCTCTTGTTTGATAGGATCCTGGGCAAGAAAGGATGCGGACAAATTGCCTTAAGAGAAGGGATGCCCAGGAAGAGGAACTTTTACACTTTGGGAATATAGGTATGAAAGAGAGGGCTGATTTTGCTGTACACAATGTCTTTGACCAGAAATTGTGTGAGTTTATCCATCATGGCTTTTATGCTGTGAGAGGAAGCAGCACTGGCCTGGGAGATCCCACTGGGTTCAGCTTCCATGAAGCTTTGTGGCTATGGTTAGAACACATTGATTTCCTCTCTGGCTCAAGTTGTTCCCAACAAGAAGGCAATTGGATGAAACCCCTGAAGTTCTGTCTGTCTAGGACATTTCCCAATTTTATAAGAGGTCCCCAGTTTGCCCCGAGCCTGTGGACGAGGAGTGGCAGAATACTGATCCCTTTCCATGTGCCTGCAAATGCCAGGCTTGTGGAGAAATAGATGATCATGTGGCACCCATGACCACGATAGATACCATAAGGCAGACTGTCAGAAACGGATCCTTGGCCTCACAGAGCAGGAGACTTGCTCCAGGAACCTCACCCCAGGCATCCCTCTCCTCCATTTGTAGCTGCCCAGCCACTGTGAATTCTGATTAGCTACCCTTGCCTCAGACCTGTAAACGGACGGCCAGGAAATGCTAGTGTGGCCTGTCGTGCCCATCCCTGACAGAGAAGGTGTAGGGCAGGAGGACACCCCTGGGAACTTGCTCTCTGTTGGTTGGGGAAACACAATTGGCAATACCAGACAGTTGCTGGGAGGAGGCAGAAAGACAGGGCCTGTTGTTTTGAGCTCTTGAAGACCTCATCTCTCATGACTCTGTCTTTGAGAATTACTTAGCAAGCATGTCTGGGAGCTGCAGCCCTAACAATGGCAGGAAGGAAGTCGGGTCACATCCCAAGCACTAGAGGAGCACGTAGCCTCATTCTTAGATCTTTGGAGATTCAGAGTGTTTCCACCCCTATGGATAGACCAGAGAGAACAATGCACTTTTCTCTACTTTTGGAAGTAAGTAAGAGTAAAGACCAAGAGTTGTGACTGAGCAAGGGGGAAAAAAAGATAAGAAAGAAACAGAAGGAATGATGAGATTGAGAGGCCTCATGTACAATTTGGTTAGAAAGCTAGACGACAATCCAGTCAGCACCAGCAGTCACACAGAAGATACAAGTAGAAGGACAATTCAGTGCTGTCTTCAAAGCTGAGGAGTCAGCTAAATGTTGTACAGATGAGTCTCAACTGTGCAAACGAAGTCCATCATTTCCTCTAAAAAATCCCCTCTAATTATACCTTTGACATTACCACGGGTGGTGTAAGTTTCCTGTAATGCTGACAGACCAGGTTAATGTATAATAATGCTAAGACCGTGAGTAACATCTCAATGACCCTGGGAAACACACATCTTTTGAGGACAAAGCATCAGGTTGCAGGGAACTTTGTGTAAGGAAGGGGCGTCAGGTCTTCAGGTTGTAGTAGTTTAAGTAAAGCCAGCTTACTGACCAGCCATCGATCCCACAATCAAAGGATCGGTAACTTGGAACCTGTATCCTTAACTAGTCTGAGGTGATATCTTTGGTCTGGGGCATCCTAGACACCTAGGAAAATACTGAACTAAGCATGACTATAACCCCAGGAAGATATAAGAATATAGGGAAGAGTAAATGCCACTGTAACCATGTTAAAGACATAAATGTAAACCCATATCATGGACATTTTGAAAGATACTGTAGTTTAACAAAAAGGGTAGTAAGTGGAATAATCATTGTGATAATTTGTATCTGCTTTGACTGCTTTTAAAGATTTTAAAGCATTTAAGGAAATCTGGTGTTTTAGGTTAAATGCTCAAGACAATTCTATTAATAAAGGTGTGACCAATGTATGTATGCCTGTAATAAAATTAATTTATTTGATTTACAAAATTTTGACTTAATTGTGTAAGTAGTATTTAATTGTTTAAGGGGATTTTATAATATGTTACAGGAAAATTAAACTTAGCACTAAAATATATGGAGGACCCTTGAATAGGAAAGATCTCAGCTATGGGACAAGATTCTAATGGCTAACGGGCAGAGGGAACGCTGATCACTCTGTTCTGGATTTTCTCACTGGGGCTGGCACAGTTCCCACCTGGCCATAAGGGGATATGTCAGGCTTCAAATAAGGGAGCCCATTGGCAGTGCTTCTTCAATTGTAAATTGTGCTTGAAAGCAGCATTTTCTGGGCTGAGGATCTTTTCTTTCTCCTGCCCACCACTGGGTTGGTCACCACTCCCTTCTGTCCTGAAGGCAGAGAGGAGTGGAGAGAAGTGGTACAGAATTTCAAGAAGGGACGCACAATGATGCCTTCTTGGATCCCATGAGGAAGCTGGCGGATGTGACTCGCACATTGCCCACTGCACATGAATAATCCATGGGCTGCACCCAGATGGACGGTCAAAGTTGTTTCTGGTAGACCCCAGAGTCCCTCTTCCAATGCTCACTGGGCTCTCTAGGGCCCCAGGACAGAGCTGCTGCATCAGGAGACTGGGAAATCACTTTTACAAGGCATTCCAGAAAGGACCGAACATTGACTCACACGGCACACGGTTCCTGCATGGGTCACCCTTTTCTTTGCATTAAAATGCCAGTCCTGTTGTTCGGGGTTTGGAGGGGAGCATCTGTCCCCACCGCCAGCCCAGTGTGTGTGAGCAGCACTGCTCCTGTGTTGTGCCTTCCAGCTTTGCTCTTGCGTTGCAGGGCGCTCTGCCAGCTGGGGGCTCCCTCTTCACAAGGGGCCTGGCACCTGACGGCCTCTGCCAGGTTCTCCAACTGCACAGTTTGGGGCCAGAAAGGGGCTCTTTCACCTGCACTTTCCTTGGCCTGGAGAAAACAAGCTGCTTTGGTCCCCCATGCTCCCCCTCTTGTAGTCCAGTATCTGAAGCCTTGCCCTGGACCTCACACTGTGGCGGCTTCAGGAATATATCATCTGTGTTGTAGTTTGCACAAAAAGAGCGGCAGAGCTGGATGACCATCCTCTCCCATCTCTACCTCTTCAAAGATTCTACTCCAAAACGTGAGCAAAGCTGCTTCTCATGAATTTGCTTGAGGATGGAAAGAGCAGTGAACAGCACCTAGGAAGACATTTCCTGCCTGCACGAAAGAGCCTCTTGGACTCACTCTTGGCTGTCCCCACCCCCGCTTAGGTCCCTAGCCCCTAAGGGACTTAGCATCTCTTAGCATCTCTTTTAAAAAGTGCTTGGGAATATGGGCTATGGTATGTGCTGTGAATTGTGTTAGACTGATGAATCACAGACCTGTAACCCGGAAACAAATAATACATTGTATGTTCATTTAAAAAATACTTGGGAGAATTCACAGTGCCTTGGAGGTCTGGCTGAAAGGACCTTACAGAAGCCACAAGGAGGAACTCAGTGGCTTGGTGACCGGAGCTCACCTACAAGATTAGTTCTCCTCCAGCTCCTCTTCACTTTCAACTTTTTCCTTGTGCCATCTTTAAGTCTGCATCTCAATGTTGACACCCATATATATATATATATATATATATATATATATATATTCATATAGATATCTATTTAAAAATAATTTCCCCATCTTTAAAAGTCTGCTCCTCAATGGTGACACTCATATTTATATATATTTAATACATATACATTAAAAATGATAGTAATTTTATGGTATATAATTACTATCATTATTAATATCAACTTTCTGACTCTATGTTTGAGCAAAAAGACCCCGCGATGCTCCTGGCACCTTACTGTTTCATCTTTGCGCACCCATTTATCCCTTTGAAATGGCATCATTGTCTCCCCGCCTATCTGTCTGCTTTTCTCTAATTGTACAGTATTTATATCCCTATTAATCCAGGAAAATAAAGGAAGAGAGAAATTGCTTTCTGTGTGTAATATTTTAAAGTACTGTTAAAGGACTATGTGGCGGGTGATATTTTCCCATTATTATTATATATTTTTTGATAGTGTTGCTTCTTTTGTGTTGTTTTATGCTCCATTTATTTCACAATTACTAGGCTTTGAGGAAAGCAGGTTCCCCCTCCCTCTCCGCCGCCTTTCCTTCCAGGGCAGTTTTAAAATAACTTTCTTACCAACATTTTTCCAACATGCTTTGCTCTTCAGCCAGGTCATTTGCGGTTTACCCTTATTTTGGAGGAGTTGTTGCCAGCATTGCTTTGCATTTTTAAGGTCTGATTAATTGTCCTGTTTGACTATCTTGACGGATTACTCAGATGCACGTGACCTGATTCTGACTTTGTAATTAAAGATTATTTTTGGAGGTCAGATAGAGTGCCTGCCCTGCTGCAAACTTCAGCACATGTGCAAAACCTATTTGGGCAGATAGGGACCAGGCTGCCTGCCTTCAGGGAGAGAAGAGCACGTGTTAAGTATGAAGCATGGTGACCAGAGGCCATGGTCCCCTGACCCTGAAACCTCCCAGGTGGCTGACCCTTAGGAACCACCCACTGCCCTCAACTTACTGCTGGAGATAGAGCTCCCCCTCCACTCCCCTCCCCTCCTGACTCACCAGCTTCTCCACCCTGAAAATTGCTGTCGGATGTGGGGGAAATAAGGTTTCCCTATAAAATAAGTAAGCCAACCTCACAGCTGGGTGGGGGGGGGGGGCGGGCTCCATCTGAAAAATACGCTGTTCTTGCTGGTAAGAGAATGAACTTTCATTTCCTTTTAAAAAAAATTTGGTAGATGTCATTTCCTAACATCTTGCAATGAAAGTGAACTTGGTACAAGGGTTGATGAATGTCAATGTGGGTGCTCCTTCTCTTCTATGGCTATTACAGGTCCCCGATGGATACTTGGGAAGAGCCAAACAGACCCAGATCTGAGTGCATGCAGAGAGGGGAGGCTGGAGTAATCGAATCAGAAAGCAAATCGCTCTCTTCCTCCTCTTCCTCTTTCCTCCCTCCGCCCTTCCGCCTCTTCCTGCTTCTGCTAGGGTAGGGTTTTCACTTCCTCGCCCGAAGACTTAGTTTTTGAGCTATCTCTTCTCCCTATCCCTACCCTGTGCTTCTGGGATCAGATGGCATGGGTTGCTCCCTACTGGAATTCCGTAATGTAGCTCTGAGTCCCTGGGCATAGAGTCAGACACTTAGGGCTGTCTCATGGCTCAGTCTATGTTACATGATAAGATAGTTAAGGTGTACATGCTTCAGTTTCCATATCTGGAACATGGAGATAGATATCCTACGCACCTCATAGGACTATTTGTAAGGATTGAATGAGACCTTATTAAATGAAGGGACATTATAAATTATAAAATGCCATGTAGCAGCCGGAGATTATTATGGAAATGATGATGTTCTCAAAGGTATCTTATGAATTCCTTCACTCATGGTGGTTTTGGTGTCTAGATTACGTGGCCACACAGCTTCTCTATGGCTAAAATCATCCAGAAGACACAGAACTGGAGCCTCTGAGCTGGGGAACAGCTTGAGAGATTCTTTCCTACCCTTGACCAGGGAGCAGGAACGTTTTTCTACAAAAAACCAAATAGTTAATATTTCAGGATCTGTGGTCATAGAGTCACTATCAACCTACTTATAGGAGAAACAGATGAGTGTGTTCATGTTCCAATAAAATTTTATGGACACAGAAATTGACATTTCATGTAATTTCATATGTCACATGTATTCTTCTTCTTTTGAATCTTGTAACCACCTAAATGTGTAAAAACCATTCTTAGCTCACAGGCCATCTAAAAACAGGCAACATGTGGAATTTGGCCTGTGGGCTTCATTTGCCAGTGCCTGTCCTAGACTACTCCTAGGAACCACTGGAATGGCCAGGTTGACTGTCAGAGATATCAAAGGGGAGACATAAAATTATTTAGGCATATGTCATAGGTTTTTTACTTTTTATGACCCTCTTCTTGGCCTGGCTGATGTCAAAACATATGAAAGCCTATCAAAGTACGTTAAATGACAATATTAAGTTCACACTCAATGTTCTTGTCAAAAAATACAACCTAGATCTCTGCTTGCCAATGCTTATTAAAAAACCCAAAACAGCAAACAACAATGGCAACAATACGAGTCATGGAAGGCTGCCTGGAGCACATGTGTCTCATCCAGTCCTATAGGCAGTCTAACTTTCCCTTGAGCAACCCAGACCTGCAATTGTACCATTCATGGAAGCTTCCACTGAGGCCACTTACAAAAGCGATCCTGAGTTGTGTTTTAGTGATGAATCCTTGCTCCTCATTTCCGTGAGAAACAGTGGATGGGAGTCATGTTGCTAACCAAGTAGAAATTCCTCTCAGAGCTCATCCCAGTATCAGGAAAGGCTAGACTTCTTAAAAACGGATTTTATTTTGCAAGTAATGTAATTTCCTTGTTTGATATGGTTTTGAGGAAGGTCATAATCAAATACACCTCTATTGACTAGAAAATGTCTTGCAAGTCATCAGCAGCAAAGAATTATGTACTAAGTATGTACTAAGCACTTTTCATACAATCCTTTCACTTAATCCTCTCATGGCCCTGAGAGGTAGGTAAAATTATTATCTCTATTGTAGTGGGATAAATGAGGGCTCCCAAAGATATCCATGTCCTAATTCCCAGAATCTGCTGATGTCATCTTACACAGCAAAAGAGAATTTGTAGATGGGATTAATTTAAGGATCTTGAGATGGGGAGATTATCCTAATCTCAGTGTTCCCTTCAGAGAGAGAGAGGTGGAGAGAGATTTGGCATAGAAGAAAGCAATATGAGAACAAGATGTTGGAGCAAGACGCTGGCCTGTTGGCTTTGAAGATGGAGGAAGGGTCCATGAGCCAAGGAATATAGCTGTAGAAGCTAGAAAAGTCCAGGAAAGAGATTCTCCCCTAGAGTTTCCAAGGGAGTGTGGCGCTTCACGAAGTGAAGTTGACTTTGGATTTCTGACCTCTGGGACACTGAAAGAAGACATGTGTGTCATTTTAAGCCACCAAGTGGTAACTACTAGTACACTGTAGGAAACTGATATGCCCACTTTGCAATCAAGGGGAGGAGACAGAGAATATTGCCCAATGGCTGGAATGAGGTTTGCTGACCTCAGACCCACAGATCTTACTCCTCACACTGCCTCATCTGTTGTATGTTTCCTGATGTCTCCTGGATTTATTATCCCGTCCCCACCCCCAACTTGTTTTCCCACTACCTGTTTCATCCTCCAAACCTGTGGACTTTTGTAATCCATCTCGTGAGCTGGTGTGATAGAGACAGAATATAAATAAATACATTGGTGGACATTTGTGGCATGGGAATGCGTGAAGTCCCTGGGCTTTTGCTAGCCCTGGGGATTGTCTTATGATCTAATAAAAGGCTGCTTTGGTTCCCCCTTCTGTCAGTCTTTACTGTAGCATTAACAGTAGGACAGAGCAGGACTTCTGCTTTCTCAGAAAATTGTGCTCACTTCCTGGTCAGTGTTCAGAGCCCAGCAACTTTCTGTGAATTTCTTTCTTTCTCCTCAAGGATTTTTGTATTATTTAGAACAGTGTCTGGCCTAAGAGATGCCCCTCCCACTAAAATTATTAAATAAAATAAGAAGGAAAAAATGAAGCACTAAAACCAGAAAACAGTAAATCCTCTATTTTTGTCAGGTGATGCCCCCACATCTGTGTGCATGTTGAGATTCTAGAAGCCCCTGACATGCACTAAGGAGATCTGAACACCAGGGTTGGATAGAGGGTCTAAACACATGGCCTTTGTTCTGTGTTATCAGCGTGAAAGCCTAGGGAGCAGGGGTAAGCGGGGTGCCCTGCTGTGGGCGGGGTGCCCTGCTGTGGGCGGGGTGCCCTGCTGTGAATCCAGCAGCTACAGGGAGGACCATCTCCATCTGGGGAGGGGTATACGATTATTCACTCTCTGATGGCTCAGTGCTCTCAGGAAATGAGCCATGACCCACCTTTTGGAGAAAATTCAGGGCACTGCTTTCTTTCTTCTCTGCTGACACCAGAATATCCCAAAGATTTCCTCTGATGTTGAGGCTTTCAATAGGATACTAGTTTGACCTGTCATACTTCTTTCCTGGATTATTATTATTTTTAAAAGATTTTATTTATTTATTTGACAGAGAGAGAGAGAGAGAGAGAGCACAAGCACGTGTGCACATGAGCACAAACAGGAGGGAGGGGCAGAGGGAGAGGGAAAAGCGGGCTCCCTGGTGAGCAGAGAGCCGGACATGGGGCTTGATCCCAGGACAATGGGATCATGACCTGAGCTGAAGGCTTAACTGACTGAGCCACCCAGGCACCCCCTGGATTATTGATTCTACAGGCTACAAACCTTGGCTGTGGCCTCAAATAACTTTCAAGCTAATATTCAAGCTTCCATCCATTCCCTGAGGGAATCTTTCCAAATGTAATCTCCTCATTGTCAAAGGGACGCAGCCCAACCTTGTCTTGTACTGTATTAGGGTTCTGCAGAGAAACAGAACCAGTGGAAATATATACTAGAAAAAATATATATAATCAAAGAGATTTATCATAAGATACTGGCTCATGTGGTTATGGAGGCTGAGAAACCCTGTGATCTGTCATTTGCAAACTGGAAACCCAGGAAGGCTGGTGGTGTGTCTGAAGATCCCAGGATGAGCCTGAAAGCCAGGAGCACTCCAAGCAGAAGGTCAAAGTCCTAGCTTACAGTCAGGCTGACGGAGAGTGAACCCTTCCTTCCTCTACCTTTTTGTTCTCTTCAGGCCCTCAACAGATTGGATGGTGACCACCCTCACTGAGAAGGGTGATCTGCTTTCACGCAGGTCAGTGATTTCAGTGCTAAAGGGTAGAAACACTCTCACAGTCATACCCAGAAAAGTTTAACCAGCTCTCTGGGCCTCCTGTGGCCCAATCAATATGACACATAAAATTCACCATCACACCTGGGCTCTCCCCACACTTCCTACTTTACCTCTTGTCCCTCCCTTGTGTTCCAGCCCTTCTGCAGCCGCCTGAACTCTATGCCTGGTCACCTCTCCCTGCTGTCAACATGCCATTCTCTGTGCCAAGTTATCCTTCCCATGCCCCACCTCCATCCACCTGCCTTCTGATGAAACTCAGACAGCAGGATTAAAGCACAAGCTCCAGAGTCAGCCGGGCCTGGGATCAAGTCATTTTGATTCCGCAGATATTTACTTCATGCCTTCTCTGTGCTCCCCAGAAACAATTCTGCCCAATTACCTGTGTGACCTTGGAAGAGTTCCCTGGCATCTGTAACTCTGGTTTAGACATCTGTAAAGTAGTAACGCATAGGAAGTCCTGAATACCTGTAAACCTCCCACGGACATAAGGTGTTATAATTACCATTTTTGTCATTCTTTGAGATTGAGGTCAAGCTTGATGTCCCTTCCCTTGACGTGTTTAGACCCCCAAACTCACCCTTTCCAACTACCATGACCCCTGGTGCATGATACATGCCTCTATCCCTCTAAACAGAGCATTTACCCTGTTGTTGAATTGTCTGATCCTCCCACTACTCTTCAATGAGAGCTGTGTCTCCTCCATCCCTTTCCTCTGAGTGCCCAGAGCAGGGCTTGTTGATACTTGGTGACTAGAGCAGCTACAGGGAGGGAGGAGTTATCCCCAGAGGCCGGTGATAAGCTTTGTTCTCCTGATGCATCCGCTTCTCTTGTCTTTCTTGGCAGTGACTTGAAAGGCTGTGCCAGGCTTGGCTGCAGGCTGGTCTGGGGGAGGGACCAGCCATGGCAATCTTTTATGGGAGGATGAATTGGAAAAACAAATCCCGAGTAGTCCATTCATCTCAACTCTTGCTTCTCATGCTGCACCTACAATGCGTAGATGCCAGCAGAAAGCGTCCCATCCCCATGGGAAGAGCGAGAGTAATGAGATCAACACCTACAGCATTTCGCCATTCATTCGCTTGTACATCAGAAAAAAAGTTTTTGTGCATTTCAATGCTCAGTGTTCCTTCTTTTTCAAAGAGTGAAATCAAGTCCGACAAATGGCCCCAGAGACCAGCCTGACCATCCCAAACTCTCCACGGCAACTCCCTGGGTAGCAGCTGCCGGATCAGCTATCTGGTCCAAGGCAACATCTCCTCTGCTCTCCAGCTTACCATGAGGCCAATTTAAATACTGAAAGAGCATCACTTTTCCAGCTCCTTCCGTCCAAACTGCATTTTGCTTCCTGTCTACCTCCGAAGTGTCATATTTCACATTGGCACACTTTTCCATGATGCTGTCCCTCTCATCCTCATTCAAGATGCGATCTGATGCTGAACTCACTTTCCTGCACTCAGGCCCCCCTTGTGGACTGAAGTGTGCTCCTCTCCCCACCAAACTGATACGTTGAAGTCTTACCCCTTAGTACCTTAGAATATGATTTTATTTGAAGATAGGGTCTTTCAAAAGGTGATTAAGGTTAAATGATGTCCTGTGGGTGAGCCCTAATCCAGTAGGACTGGCGTTCTTATAAGAAGAGGAGATCAGGACCCAGCCAGGCACAGAGGACAGACTGTGTGAGGACACAGGGAGAAGACAGCCACCTACAAGCCAAGGAGAGAGGCCTCAGGAGACACCAACCCTGCCAACACCTTGATCTTGGACTTCTAGCCTCCAGAACTGTGATAAAATAAATATCAGCTGTTTAAGACTTCAGTCCGTGGTACTCTGCTCTAACAGCCTTTGTAGACCGATATATAATCCAAAGTGTTGGTTCAAAAACCTGCAGCTGCTGTTTCCTGAATTCTACTCATTAGCTCGCAAGGTTGGTTGGTAAAGATGTTGGCCCCATTGGGGTAATAACCATGGTGTATGCTCTTTGGTTATATCTGGCCCTAGAAAAAACCTTGGCATTGAGTATGTGCTGAATTAGTGAGCAGTGACGCTGAGGAGGGTCACTGGAAGGCAGGAATCTTCTCTTTTGACATATGAGATCGTTTCACTCAGTTTGCAAACTCAATAACCTGGAAGGTAGTCAGGGCGTACATTTTGAGGTGGAGGTGACTAATAGAAGCATCTTTTCTTAATTTTGAGCTAATGGGGTTTCATGATCTGGTAGACTCCTTGGTCATTTTGGGCTCTGCCATTTTAGTGAATTGGTCTATTTAGACTCAATGCCTTTGTCTTGTTCTCTTTGTGGCTCTTTCAGGCTCATTCCCACTCCCCACCCTGCATTCCTCCTCCCAAGGGCTCTTGATGGCTTTGCAGACCTACTGCAAGTGGAGAAAGCCTTTGGGTCCTGGTTCTCTCACCCCTTCCCAATCCCAACTCAACACTATAGCAGCCCTCATCTGAGGGCCTCCATTTCCCTGTAAACACAAAGTAGCACGTTTTGAAAGACCTTACCACAACTCTGGTAGAGCACTTCCAGGTTCCCATCCCGGCAGACCGTGTGCGTGGGCCAGGCCTTGCTGCCGCTGCTGGGAGATATCAGAGTCCAGACAAGGACGGCCAGCATGAGACCCTTCATGGCCAGGCCCTGCATGTGACTGACTGGAAAATAACGGGCCCCAAACAAGGGGCCTCTGGGCTCTTCCTCTCCTCTGCTACAGGGGTGAATGTTCGGTTTCACTTCTCCTATTTTATGCTCCTGAGGAACCACTGTGAGATGCAAAAGGCAGTTCACTGAGGCCCTTGAATACTGCTCCCCCAGGACCTTTGACCCTTGAATCAGCAGGGTGAGAATGGCCCATGTCTCCGGTGGGCTGGATGTTGACTCTCTGCTTTCACAGGGAGGAGCCAGCAAGTGATGCATGACCTTATGCTGTGGGCCCCCTCCAAACAGCCTCCACAGAGCCCCCCACCCCCAGATGGAGTAATGGACTCAGGAAAGCAAAAGCCACAGGCCACTGTGTGGTTTTCATCAGCATCCCTCCAATGTCTCCGTAAGCTCCTGATGTGGGCTGTGGACCTGGCTGGGGCCAGCAGGTAGCACTTGCCATTTTGAAGGTGGCAGAGTCATATCTGGGATCTGGAATGAGGCTTTTGCCCTGTTGGCATTTTCTCTCATCTGGCTCTAGCCCCACTCTCAGGATTAGGGTTTCAGCAGCGAATTGTGTGGCTGTGAGAACAGAGCTTGTTCTGGAAGCAGCAGATGCGGTCTCTGGAGATGAAGTAGAGGGGATGTCCCTGAGAGGTGAGCTGTGTTCTATTTCTGGCTTGGCTTGGCCAAGGGTGGGGAAGGATGGGGAAGTGAGAGCCTCCCTTTTAAGATGTGTGTGTGTGAGGGCGTTAACTGTGTTGGTCATTGGCAGAATTATTAATGTCACATCCCAGTTTCTTTCCAAAGCTTAGAGTCTGTCTCCCTATTCCACGACCTCTGCCGATCTGCTCAGCCCTGGTTTCCCACCTCTATTCCACTCCACCTTAGCTTGAGAGAACCAGGGTTAGGGCCATGGCCAGCAGATTGGAGGAGCAACAGAATATGCTATTTCCCCCCAAGAGGAAAAGCACTTCTCTGAGCTCACTGGGTAAATTGACTGTTTTTGCTGATAGGTAACTTTAGTTACCTCAGACTTTTTTCGAAGTAAGTGGAATTTAATTACCAGTGAAAACAAATACACTGACAATTTATGAATACTTAGGATTTCTGGGGAAACATCTCAGAGCAGTCATTTGGGGAAGGGGAAGATCTGGGTTGGTGGTTCTTCTCCTCCTCCTCCTCATCCTCCTTCTTCTTCTTTGTTTTAGGTACTCCCCTACAAATAATTTAGTGATGCTGGCTTTCAAGTGATTCCCAAAATGTGGTCCCCAGACAACAGCAACAACTTCAACTAGGAGCTTTTTAGAAATGCAGATTCTCAGGCTGGGTAAGACCAGCCAAATCAGAAACTCTGGGATGGAGACTGGCCCTGTGTTGTTGTTGTTGTTGTTGTTGTTTTAATTCTTTATTTCAATTCAATTTAGCTAACATATAGTGTATTTTTAGTTTCAGGGGCAGAGTTCAGTGATTCATCAGTTGCATAGAACACCCAGTGCTCATCACATCATGTGCCCTCCTGAATGCCCATCCCCCAGTTACCCCCCACCACCTCCCCTCCAGCAGCCCTCAGTTTGTTTCCTATGATTAAGAGTCTCTTATGGTTTATCTCCCTCTCTGTTTTCATCTTATTTTACTTTTCCTTCCCTTCCCCTATGTTCATCTCTTTTGTCTCTTTTGTTCCACATATGAGTGAAGCCGGTGTGAGCTGGTGTCTCATTGTGGTTTTGATCTGCATTTCCCTGATCTGGCACTGTGTTTTAAGGCTGTCCCTAGGGACCTTTGGGTGCTCCATAAGGTGTCGAGAGAGCTCTGAGCAGTAAGTGAGCGAAGCAATTGAGGTTATCCCTTTGCACCCCTGCAGAGCCCGGCATGACCAGTACACCATTGGAAGGACCCAGGAGGGCCAAACAGAGAGCAGATATTCTGGTAGAGAGCTGTGAGTGGCTGCCAACAGGAAACCATGTCATATGAGGACCAAGCCATAGATTGTGAACCAAAGGACCTAGTGGTGAAAAGAAGTGTGATTCAGGAACTGCACTGGCATTTGGATATATTCAAAATGGAGTACTGTGAGGTTCTGGAGGCATAGTAAGGTTGGAGCAATGAAGGTCAGACTTCAGGACATCAGATCAGTGAGGGGGCTTAAGATTGCCAGGCTCCAAACCCAGAGCTTCTAGGTTACAGGTTCAGGAAGTCTCAGGTGGGACCCGAGAGCCTGCATTTCTGACAAGTTCCCAGGGGATGCCAGTGCTTCTGGTCCAGGGGTCTGAGAACTCTGCTACTCCTGATTCTAAGATTTAATTTGTTGCAAACTATACAGTTTTGTGTGTTTTAAAATCATCTTGGTCCTTATCCAAATATTCTTCTGCTAAAGGGCAGACAACATTTTGTATAACACATAGTACACCCAAAATGGGAGTGTCGAATCAGCCACTGTCGCTACCGAGTTCTGCTTACGGAGAACCAGGATTTGCCTGAAATCGTCAGCAATGGCTTGCCGAATTCAAGCAATCCAAAATGTCTCGAAGAGTTCTTTAACTAGAAGCTTTTTAAAGACAGCAAAAGAGTTCATTAGCAATGTCCTGTTTCCTAACTATAAAATAAAATGAGGACCCGTTTATGATAGTTACATAAAATATGGTTTAATATGAGTAAATGGTAACCAAAGATACTGTCAGGCTCTCATATTGACTTCCAACGCCTCATCAACTGTAGCTAAAGAAGCTAGACTTTTTTTGATAATACTGTTTCTCTCTGTTTCAAGTTGCTTTTTGTCATAGAGGTTTGCCTAGGGATGGTGCCTTTCTTTTCTTGCAGAGTTAAACATTATTGGCTGAGAGCACTGAACACTGAAAGCGTTGTTAAGAAGAAAACTCTTGATGTTGAAAAATGAAATTTGAGACTCTGAGGACACGGGAATACAGCTCCCTTGGGAAAGTGACTCAGTCTTGGGGTGGGTTTTGCACGTCCACAGGCCAATTTTGTCTACATTTCATCTGCCAGCAGATGGCAGCGAGCCCTCCTTCACCATAGCACCCTGATGATGCATGCTGCCTCCAAGGGCAAATGGTCTTCATCAACTCTTGTATTCAACTCTGGCTGCTCTCCTCTCTCTCTTCTAAGTACTTGAATATATAATCCCTCTCATTTATTTAATCCTTAAAACCTCTTTGTGGGGTACCTATAGCTCCGTGATCCCCCATCCACAACTTGGAAATCCCTAAGTCTTGAAAAAGGAAAGTTTTTTTTTTAACTCTTTTGGTTAAAAGAAAAAATCTAATCTAACTGAGAGTTCATAGACTCATTGTTCTTAATTTAAAGTTTTAATTTAACCTACCTGGGTTTCGCTGCAGAAACATTAATGTGATTGATTAGAGGGGGATGGGGGCAGGCACTAGACCCACTGAAAGTGGGTACAAAATATAAATCCTATTGCCTTTCTAAAATCAAGAAATTCTGAATTTTAAAATACATCTGTGCACGAAGATTTTAGTTAAGGATTTCCGGATTCATTCTATGATGATCCTTGTTCTCCAGAGAAGAGACTGAGGCATATTTAGTAACTAGTTCAGAATTACACATGTGGTAGGACCGAGTTGAAAGCCAGACAGTTAGGATCCAGAACCCAAGTTCCTGACCGTTGGGAAAAGGTCTCTTAACTATTGTCTCTTTATGCTCACTTATCTTCCCCTCTAGGGATATCAAAGTAAATGACCCTCCACTACTTGGAAACTGCTTGTAGACTTTGCTCTTCAGCCAATGCTGGGCCCTATCCTGCATGACCAGTGACTAAGTGGACAGACCTATGTAGGACACAAATATCTTCTCATTAGAAGAGTATCTTCCCATTAGAAATGTGACATGACAGTAGAAAGCAGGACCTTCAAAGTCCAGAAGAGAGAGGCCATGGAAGGTGGCCAGTGAAATGATGAGCCCCCAAAGGAGTCTAATGAATGGCACCTTTCCTCTCTGAACACTGCTGAAACAAAGGGTCAGATGATTTCATGGCAAGTCCCTTAATATTCAGAAATTGAGGTCTTTGCTGTTTCTTTGAAGACTAGATATGTCAGCTCCAATTGTAAGGTTATTGATGAATAAAGCAGGGGAAAAAGGCACTTTGTACTTTTCAGGCAAAACAGTGCTTTCCATGGCTATGGCCTCTGCTCACCTGGAATTTAATTGTGTTAAAAAGCCATGGCCCTGAGTCGTCACTTTTTGTTCAAAAAGCTGGTCTTTCCTTTGCTCTAGCTTTTGAACCGTAAGATTGGAGACTCCCCATCAGGGAGTCAGAGATGAAGTTACTTAAAAATAGTCTGTCCATCACCAAGGGCTTTCCATTTGATTGCATGAGAATCTTTCATCCAATCTGTATCTGTCTGTCCTGACTGCTATGACTCTAGACAGGCCCCTCATGGTTTCCCAGGATCCACCCAGCCCCCTCTCAAATCCATGCTCCAGTTGGCACCCAGTTTTCCTGCGGAGATGCAGTTCTGTGAAGAGATTCCCTGCCAAGGTCCTTCGGTGGTGCTCCCTGGACATGTCCATGAAGCCTTGCCTGCTTTGATCTTCTTTTCTCCAGCTCCTGCTCTCCCTCAGCTCCTATAGCAATCTGGCTCTTTCCTGCCCGGCATCTCCAGCACATGGAATTCTTACCTTGCCCTGGAATTCTCTTATCTCCTTCCTGTTCTTAATACCTGTGCTTCCAGGCTACCTGGACGGCTCAGTCGGTTAAGTGGCCGACTCTTGATTTCAGCTTAGGTCATGATCTCAGATCTCACGGTACTGACATTGAGCTTCATCTTGGACTCCATGGTCAGTGGGGAGTCTGCTTGACATTCTCTCTGCCTCTCCATCTATACCTCCCCCCACTAAAAACTAAATTAATTAATTAATATCTATGCTTCCTTTAGAGCTCAGCTTAATGCTGGCTTCCCAGAGACAGCTGCTCGGCCCCTGGCAAGTCCCTGAAATAGACTTGGGCAGCCGGTGGACCTCACCTCTTCATAGCACTGCTCATAGGTCATCACTCAATGAAGGTCAGATTCCCTCATAATATATTAGGAAAGCTTTCTTTGTCCCTCCCTCCTTCCCATTCTTCCATCTTTCTCTCTCTTTCCCCCCTGACTATAATATGTCCAGAGCCTAGCACATAATAGGGACTCAGTAAAATATTTTAGACTGGATGGATGAAATGCAGAGAATGGGGGTGGTCCAGAAAGTTTGTCTTTTTAGCCTTGGTGGCTGGGCTTCTGGATTTGGTGGGCTCTCATAAGTAAGGCAAAGCGAAGAGCTCTGTCCCTCCCCTGAGAGTCTATGATCCTTAAGAAGTTAGCAAAGTGTGATGTCATCTTTTTCCAAATTTTCACAATTTCCTTTTTCTTTCTTTTTGCTTCTCATTCTTCAAGGAATATGTGCTAACTGAAGGACTTTGGGGATATTTAGGATAACCCTCCCTTGTAGGAGATAGGACGGGGAAGCTGGGAAGGAAGGAAAAATAATCATACATAATCTCAATACACAGAGATAACCACTACTGATATTTTGTGAGATCTTCTTTGAGTCCACCCCCCCACAGGGTTGTATTGTACAAATCAACACCTACTGTCACATACTACACTAATACTAATCATCTAGAGTTCTTCCAAGACACAACTTTTCATAACTGTATTGTATTCTACTCTATGGATTGACCATGATTTATTTAACCAGTTTATATTTTAGACATTTAGATTATTAATAGCTACGTAATAAGAGATAATGCTATAGTGAATTTCCTTATTGCTCTATATTTGTGCAGCCATGATTATTCTCCTAAGGTAAATTCCTGAAAGTTAAATGCTGGGTGAAAAGAATTACCAAATTTTGAAGCTTCAGACATGCTACCATATTGTTTTCCAGATATATTGAACAATGTAACAATCTCATTAGCAGGTAGGCATTATTACTTAAAATTGTTTTTGTCAATTGAGTAGATAAATTCTGGTTTCCCTTGTAATTATTTTTCTTTCCTTCAGTTCATACAGCTGAACATTTTTCACATTATTTTTTTAAAAAGATTTTATTTATTTTTTTGACAGACAGAGATCACAAGTAGGCAGAGAGGCAGGCAGAGAGAGAGAGGAGGAAGCAGGCTCCCTGCTGAGCAGAGAGCCCAATGCGGGGCTCTATCCCAGGACCCTGGGATCATGACCTGAGCCGAAGGCAGAGGCTTTAACCCACTGAGCCACCCAGACGCCCCATTTCACATTATTATTGGTCATTTGTATTTCTTCTTTTGTAAATCCCTGCACCTGACTATTGCCTATTTTTCTACTATGATTTCAAATTGAAACAAAAGAAACGACACATAAGAGACTGCTGAATGTAGGCCTTCATGAAAATCCAACTGACAAACATTTATTGTTAATTTTTTCCATGGTGCTCTTTATCCTCAGATAGACTGTGTTAGGAGATGGTATAGGTGAAGAAGATTCTGCTGTGAGATTTGTTTGAGACTTAAGTTTACTCAAAGGATGATACAGACTATTAGTAAAATAAACAGTGCTTATAATATAGAAATACAGGAACGCCTGGGTGGCTCAGTGGGTTAAGCATCTGCCTTCGGCTCAAGTCATGATCTCAGGATCCTGTATCGAGCCCCGCATCGGGCTCCCTGCTCAGCGAGGAGTCTGCTTCTCCCTCTCCCTGTGCTCCTCCCTCCTCTTGCTTGTGCTCTCTCTCTCAAACAAATAAAATCTTTACAAAAATACAAATGAGAAAAAGAGTCTTGATATAAGGTGTTGTATTAGCTGAGAAAATGTCTTCATATTTGTAGATGATTAACTGAGAAGTCATGTGGGAAAAAGGGAATTCTCAGGCACCTTGCTTTGGTTGCCACTCTTGACAGTGAACACATGATTCCAGGCTGCTGCTCCCATTTGGAATGTGTGGTCTCTAGAGCCTCTGAATACTCTGAAAGAACAGTCAGAGAGGGGTGACCAATTCCTTATACTTTGAACAAATGGGAAATACTGCAATTCAATAACTTAGCATCTCTCCTAAGTACCCACCAGAAGAGGAAACTATGTAAGGAAGAGATTGCATGATGTGGGCAGAGTCACACTGACCATCCACATTCTGTCCCCAGCACTGACCACACTCTGTGACCTTGGCTTCTCACAGACTCTCTTTTGCAAAATGCAGCTTTCTAATGCCATGTTTCAGGCTTGAACACAAAGTGAGATTAAATATGTATGGAAAGTGCTTGTTATATTGTTGGCACTAAAAACCTGGTAGTCCTCATTAGGCACAAACTCTGAATTAGGAGTTGGGTCATATGGGTAAACAAAGAAAATAGTTTTGAGAAAAGATGCTAGTGGAGACAACTGTCAATAAAATACTAGTTTCTAATAGTATTAAGAGTAAAAAGACTTGAATTTTTCGGTGAAAAATAGATTGTTCTTCTAAGTTAAATGAGAGTAATTTACTTTCCATTTACTAGTAGAATAAAGCCTACTAATTTTTGGAAAGAATGACTGGAACAGAACTATACTTGTGGTTTTTCCAGGTTCCGTGGTTACTGAGTTTTGTCAAGGAAAACAGATTACACATAGTAATGTGAACACTGACATAGCAACATTTGTATATTTACTCTACTGTTTCTCTGTACCTCTTATTTCCAACTCATGATGGCCACTTAAGTAGGCAGTCAGATATTACGTGTCTCATTTCTGTGTTGAAGAAAAGAATTTTGCCATTCACCCTTGAATCCTTGCTGCCTTGAATGGTGTCAAGCCCATAGTTATTGGTCCTTAGAATTAGTTGACTGGATAATGATAATAATGTACAACTAATATTTTTGAGGGATTCCAAGATGGCAGGCACTTTTTGACATGGATTTAAGGTAGTTACCATATAATATCCATTATGCAGATAAAGAAACTGACGTTTAGAGCCACGAAGTAATTTGTCCAAGATTTACGTAATGTTAGAGCCGACACTCAAATCTGGGGCTAGTACCCAAATCAACCTTCTTAACTACAACACTCTGTGGCTACGGTAAATAGGTAAACAAACTATATAGTAAAGGAATAAATTCACAAAGTTTATTATGGTGGCTTTGGGACTAAAACTGTTTGCACAGCTTGAGCTTTCTTGCTTACCTTTCCTGTGCACTATTCCAACTGGAGGTAATGAGAGACTAATCCACCATACCTAGAAATGATTTTTGTTCTATCTACTTTTTGACATTTTGTCTTCTTTCCTGCCTTCTTCTGGATTAAAACAGCGCTTCTTTAGTATTTCATTTTATCTCATCTATTGGATTTTCAGTTCTTCCTTCTTGTTTATGTTGTTAGTGGTTTTTCTAAAGCAGTGTCATCCAACAGTGTGTGGCCACACTGAGATGAGCTGATGGTTTAAGATACACACTAGCCTCTGAAAAATGAGCATAGGATAAAGATGTAAAACATCTCGCTAATGATTTTGATGTTGAACCACATGTTGAAATTGTAGTATTTTAAGGATACTGAGTTAAATAAGATATCAAAATTAATTTTCTCGATTTATCATATGTGTTTAATGTGGCCTCTCAGAAATTTAAAATTACATATGTGACTTGCATATTATTATATTTCTATTACACGGTGTGCTGCTTGAGGGATTCTAGCACGCATCTGTAGGAAACTTGCACTAATGCATTTCCATTTGATCCCTTCCATTCTTTATTCTATAACACACATTTAACTTCTATGTATGCTATAAATCTCTTAATATATTGTCATTATTTTGTGCCCGAACACATGTTAAGAACTCTGAAGTTCCAGAGATATCACCCTACTTGCAAGTTAATAAATTAGCCTGTTATTGGTTCATGAGTACTGGTAGAAGCCATGAAACTTCTGGGCCAGAGATGGAAGGCTTTATCACTCACAATGTAAGGAGTACTATGGACATCAGCATATTTGCATTGTTCCTCCTGCCTCCGAGTCTAACCTGGGCAGTGTGGTGGGCCCAGATGGATCTCCAGAAGGTTTGTGATGCAGCTAGGAGATCCATGGTCAAGGATCTAGACTTTCTGAGCAAGAGGTAAACATTGCGGAAGACATAGACAACAGAGAACAAGCCAGTCTTCCTACTTCTAGTGAGAGCAATTCTCCAATATTCACTGCCATTGCTGTGACTGACTTACTTGCCTTTATGATTAACTACATTAGCTACTCCTTCTCAGAGGACAGATTAGCCTTGCAATCTGGCACATGCATGGAGGCTCAAGACCCACAGCCGACTGCCTCTTCCTGTGGCAGTCAGTTGTTTTTGAAAGAAATGAAGAAATGAGAGGCAAAGTGATCTTTCACATTTATCCACATATTTACCATTTTTGGTGCTTTTCTTTCTTTTGTGAGAATCCTAAATTACATCAATTATTATTTCCCTTCAAACTGAAGAACTTTTTTTAGTATGTCCTGAAGTGTTTGTCTGTCTGCTTTTTCTTTTCTTTTCTTTTCTTTTTTTAAGGATTTTATTTATTTATTTAAGAGAGAGAGAGGAAGTAAGAGAGAGCATGAGAGGGTAAGAAAGTCAGAGGGAGAAGACTGTGGAGCCAGGAGCCCTATTCAGGGCTCAATCCTGGGATTCCGGGATCATGACCTGAGCTGAAGGCAGTCACTTGACCGACTGAGCCACCCAGGTGCCCCAGACTCTCTGCTTTTGATTCACTTGGCTGTGTATCTAGGAGTGGCTTCGCTGGATCCTCGGGTAATTGCACGTTTAACTTTTCAAAGAACTGCCCAACCACTTTCCACAGCAGCTGCATCATGACGGTCTCACCGGTGCGCCCAAGGGCTCAAATTACTCCACATTCTCACCAACTCTTGTTATTTTCCCCTGTGCCATTTAATACACACGTAATAGTCCTCCTAATGTGGGTGAAGTGGTAATTCACTATAGTTTTGACCTAAATTTTCCTAATGACTATGATGATAAGCCTCTTTTCATGTATCCTAGATCTTCTTTGGAGAAACACCCATTCGAATCCTTTGTCCTTTTTGGAATTGGTTTATTTGTTTTGTTGTTGAATTGCAGAAGTTTGTTATATATTTTAGATATTAATCCCTTATCAGATATACAATTTGCAAATATTTTCTCCCATTCAGTGTGTTCTCTTTTCATTCTATTGCTAGCATAACTTGATGCACCTTTTTAAAAATTCTGATGAACTGTATTTCTCTAATTTTTATTTTCTTACCTGTGCTTTTGGTGTTATATCCAAGAAACCATTGCCAAATCCTATGTCATGAAGATTTCTCCTCATATTTTCTTCTAAGAGTTTTATAGTTTACGTTCCTACATTTAAGTCTTTGTTCCACTTTGACTTGATTTTTATATATGATATAAGGTAGAGGTCTGACTTCATCCTTTTCCATGTGGGTAACTACTTTTTACAGCACCATGTGGTGAAAACCCTGTGATTTCCGCATGATCGGTCTTGGCATTCCCGTCAAGATTCACCAGGTATGGGAAGGTTTATTTCTGCACTCTCTATCCTATTGCAACTGGTCTATATGTCTGACTTTATGCCAGTACCACATTGTCTTGATGACTGTAGCTTTGAAATAAGGTTTTAAAATCAGAAAACATGAGTCCTTTGGTTTTGGTCTTCCTTTTTAAGATTGTTTTGTCTATTTAGGTCTCTTGAGATTCCATACAAATTTTAGGATGAGCAATTTCTGCCAAATATGTCATTGGGATTTTGATAGGGATTGATTGCATAGAGTCTGTAGCTCCTTTTGAATAGCATTGACATCTTAGTAACATTGAATCTTTTAATCCATGAACATGGGATGTCTCTTCATTTACTTATGTCTTCTTTAGTTTCTTTTCAAAATGTTATGGAGTTTTCAGCATACAAGTCTTGCATTTCCTTGGTCAAATTTATTTCTAAGTATTTTATTCTTTTTATACTGTTGTAAATGTAATTAATTAAGACTTAAGTGTTGGAGCAGCATTGTTTGCAAAAGCCAAAAGTGAGCAGCAGCCCACATGTTTATTAACAAATGAATAGTGAGATCAACAAGCACAGCCATAGGATAGAGTAATTCAGCCTTAAGAAGGAAGAAAATTCTGGCATTGGCTAGAACATGGATGAACCTTGAAAACATTATGCTCAGTAAAATAAGCCAGGCACAGAAGGACAAGTATGTTATTTATCTAATATGAGTCTCCTAGGGGTGCCTTGGTGGCTCAGTGGGTTAAGCCTCTGCCTTCGGCTCAGGTCAGGATCCCAGGGTCCTGGGATCGAGCCTCACATCGGGCTCTCTGCTGGGCAGGGAGCCTGCTTCCCTGTCTCTCTCTGCCTGCCTCTCTGCCTACTTGTGATCTCTGTCAAATAAATAAATAAAATCTTTAATATGAGTCTCCTAGATAGGCAAATTCATGGAGACTGAACATTGAACAGAGGTTACCAGGGCCCTGGGGAGGGGAAAATGGGGAGCTACTGTTTAATGGGTATAGGCTGTCTTGTTTGGGGGGAATGAAAAATTCTGGGAATGGTGATGGTTGCACAACATTGTAAATGTACTTAATGCCACTTAATTGTACACTTAAAAGATAAAAAATAGCTTAAAAAACTAAACTACTATTGCTAACTTTTTACTTTGTAATAAATGATATTAGAAAAAATCTCAAATAATCACCTATTGTTGTTATAAATTGTTTTTTAAGAACGGATATTTTAACAACAAGAAAATGAAAAGAAAAACACATTCTCAGATTAAAACAGAGCTCTTTACAATCAAGACAGTTGGCAACCTCACACTGATTTTATATTATTTTTATTCTGCTTGGGTCTGGAAAAAATTCTTTCCTTTTTGTACCTCTTCATGTCTGTGGTCAGATATAGCAGAATCATTGCCCATCACCTCAAAAAGGTTTTCTTTTTCTTTTTTTAAGATTTTATTTACTTACTTGACAGAGAGAGAAATCACAATCAGGCTGAGGCAGGCAACGAGGGGGGAAGCAGGCTCTCCGCTGAGCAGAGAGCCTGATGCAGGGCTTGATCCCAGGAGCCAGAGATCATGACCTGAGCAGAAGGCAGAGGCTTAACCCACTGAGCCACCCAGGCACCCCTCAGAAAGGTTTTCTGAGCTGAGCTCATGACACCAGGGTGATGTTACAGTGGTCCAGAGCCAAGAGTGATGCTTTACAACACCATCCAAATTCCTTACACTATCCCTGGAATATATATTATACATTTTATGTTGAAATGTTGAGATGTGATTTTCAAAACAGTCTGATTAACTATGATAGGCAGTGAAGGAAGGAATATCCTAGAAGTATATTTCCATAACATTTATGTCTTTTACAGTGACCCCATAGCACTAGTGCAATTTAAGAAGAACATTCTAAAACTGTGTTTGACTAGTCATTGCAAGTAGAGTTTGTTACTTTCACTTTTACTATCATTTCCTCTAAGCAAAGAGAATATCTACAGGGTCTTCAAAGTGAGCTTTCTGTTGTAGAAGCACCAGTGTTGTTTCTCTGATTTTCATGCTTTCAGTAGCAAGAGGAACTTTGAAAGTGATCAGCTTTTTTTCTGATTTCTGTTAAGAGGGGGATGTTTTGCTGTTGTAGTGATTTGTCCTTGGAAGATGAGCATATGATGTTAAAACTGGTCAGAAAATACTCAAATAAATCAACACATCTTTGTTAAAATGTAAATGGTAGAAATACATAAATATCTATTCCTTTATTGAACAGAAGAAATACATCTTTCATGAACATACCCTAGCATTTGCACTTTCCTTAAGGATGGAGCTTTAGGAAGCAGGACTCAGACATTATTAGCTTAACCTCAAGTGTGACCATGGCGTTGGTCCTTTAGGGAAAAAGTCAGAGTTAGATACGAAGCTACTGAACTTTGTCTGGCTCTGGATCTTACCTCCTAGCATTCCCTCCCTGGAGATGGAGAGGTCTGTTTGGATTGTGTATTTTTATTTAGAAGGTCAGTTGCAACAAGAAAGAAAAGTTTAAATAAACTGCTCTCTACCACCTTTTTTTTTTTTTTTTTTTTTTGGCAATAGCTTTCATAACCAAGACTGAAGATTCCACTTAATTCAAACTGGGAACAGATTTTCAAATGTCAGGGACAGCTGCGGAGTGATTCTCTCAAAGTCCCAGGGCTCCAAATACTTGTCAGGCTGGGAGAACAAGGGGAAAGAAACTGTCCTCCAGCTGTTCAGATAGAAATCACAGAAATAGTTGCCTACAAAAGATTGCCTTTAAAGTTGGCCATTCCTCTCCTCTCCCTTAACCCCACCAGCTCTCCTGCAGTTGCTTTTTTATTTCAACTCATCCCGGTTTCCACGCTGCAAACTTAGAAGCTGTGCTTGACTCCACCTCCCTCTTTCCTCCTATGGCAGTGTGGTGGTGGAAAGGACATGTTTGTGGAATACACAGCCTGATCAACCTGCCTGGTAGGGCGCATCTCCACCTCACGGAGCCCCAGGGTCCTCGCCCCTATCATGGGGTTGATGGCCTTTATTTCCTGTAGTTGCTGACAGTTAAATGAAGTAGTCCATGAAAAAAGCTTCTATGGTGTGTTGACATTCAGAAAGTGTTTTAAAAACCCCCCAAACCAAATACCCAAGCGTGCCCCCCTCTTTTCTGGACATCCTTTCTCAGCTTCCTCCCTCCTTTGCTGTGCTCAGTCCTCAGCCCTGGCCTGCGTTCCCCCTGCCTCAGCTACAGGGGTAGCCTTCTGCCTGGTCTCTCTGCTGGAGTCTCTCTTTCCAAGCCCTCCTCTGTGCCACAGGGACAAAGTGTTCTAAACTGCGCTAGACCCTTGTTTTCCTATACACAGAGTCCTTTGTGTGTCCTTTTCTACCCTCAGGATTATACCAAACTTCTTCTAGTATTCTTGGCTTTCACAGTTGGTTTTCCCAAAGGAGTTCCAACTTTTCCCTTCAGGAATTTCCTATCTAACCTCCCTATTCACACCAAATTGTTTGCCTTCCATTCCCTTCCAAGCAGACCATGTGGGTTCCCACCTTCACCCCTTGTCTTTCCCAGTCTTTGACTTCCTCTCCTTTTCTCTTACTTCTCCGTGAACTTGTCCTAACTACATGGGCCCCAGGTGGTCTCTCTCCTCTGATGTCCGTTGGACTATCTCACCACCCCAGTGACACTTAAAGAAAGCAGTGCTCTATTTAACTAGGTTCTGGCCCTTCATTTGGACTTAGAGCGCCTGAGGAGCTGTCAAATATAGCTTTAGCTTTTCAAAATTTAGCAGAGCGCTCTTCACAAGACCAATAAATCTGAATTACTGAAGAGCATCAAAATGAGATGTGCAAAAAATTTTCCCTTGACCCACCTGTTAGCCCCCTCCCGATGCATGTAGCTCTGTCTTGGATAATTGCCCACCACGATTTGAATGTAAGCTTTACGCTTCATTTATTCTTTAACAAATTTTTATTAAGCATCTACTATGTGCTAGGCACCGTGATAAGGACTGAAGGTACATTAGTGAAGAAGGTTTTTCCTAAGTCCATTTGCTTATAAAAGCATTATTTCAACTAATTTCATAGGTATTTGGAAAAAAGCAGGGTTAAATTCAGGTTCTGTGGAGCCTAAAGCTTTTATAATTTGTGGGCCTTCTTGAAGGAAAAATAAAACTGTAAATACAAATGAATGTTTAAATCAAATATTTAAAATGATAAAAGAACACACCATTAAATTTAAAATCTTTAAATTTAAAATGCTGACAAGTACCACAAACACTGCAAAAATAAAAAGAAGTTTTAAAATTAATTAGCTATCTGATTCCCCTCTAAAGTACTTGTTTCTCCTAGATTTTTTTTTTGCTTCAGTCTCCTCAGATGGCAATTTGATAATATTTTCCTATGAAGAGAGTAGGAAGATAATTTAGTCTTTCCTCTAGCACTGTTGGTTGAAGTTGTTTTGAATGATTGATAGTTTACCAAAAAAGAAAGTTTTTTTTTTAAAGATTTTATTTATTTATTTCACAGAGAGAGATCACAAGTAGGCAGAGAGGCAGGCAGAGAGAGAGATAGAGGAGGAAGCGGGTTCTCCGCCGAGCAGAGAGCCCGATGCGGGACTCAATCCCAGGACCCTGAGATCATGACCTGAGCTGAAGGCAGAGACTTAACCCACTGAGCCACCCAGGCGCCCCCAAAAAAGAAAGTTTATTTAGTTTCCAATTTGTTTTGGCAAATTTTCAGAATTAGTATCAAATTTTAAAAAGCATGTACTGAGATTTTTTTTAAAGTCATTATTTGTCTGCTTTCTAATGATTTTTTTTTAAGATTTTATTTATCCATTTGAGAGAGAGAGTGAGAGAGAGAATGAGAGCTGAGAAGGTCAGAGGGAGAAGCGGACTCCCCATGGAGCTGGGAGCCCAATGCGGAACTCAATCTCGGGACTCCAAGATCATGACCTGAGCCAAAGGCAGTCGCCCAACCAACTGAGCCACCCAGGTGCCCTCTACTGAGTTTTTTTAATACTATGTGAGATTTAAGGACTTTTCAACTTTGTTTTCTGTACAGAGATTAATCCAAAAAAACTCTGTGAGTAGGCAACACTCAAACTATTTTGTCACTAAGGTTCTCATTCAGTGACTTCTTAATAGTTTCAGGTTATGGTTGGTTATATCCATGGTTTGTGCCAAATCAGTAAGAGTTCTGTCTTCTCCCCTTTTGCTAAAGGACTTACTCCTATTCGTTAATCGGAATATCAAACAACCCAAAGAGCTCATACTTTACTTCCACTGAAAGTATTATTTTCTCTTGATGAATTACTACTTCTGGTTTAATATAAGGAATATGTTTTTTTGCTACAATATCATAATAATCCTTGCTAAACATATTGCTCATCTTTATAACTTTTATATCCCATTAATTTTTGGTTGGATTTCTCTTTCAGCTTTTTTAAAAAATTTTTATTTATTTGACAGACAGATCACAAGTAGGCAGAGAGGCAGGCAGAGAGAGAGAGGAGGAGGAGGCAGGCTCCCTGCTGAGCAGAGAGCCCGATGTGAGGCTCGATCCCAGGACCCTGGGATCATGACCTGAGCCCAAGGCAGAGGTTTTAACC